>NW_007247093.1:99565-265347 GCF_000164805.1 Carlito syrichta
GCGGGCTCAGGCAATCCACTCACCTCAGCCTCCCAAAGGCGCGGGATTATAGGCTGAGCCACCGAGCCCAGCTTATTTCCCACTTTTGAAGGAAAACCCTTCGGAGTCCTTCACACTGTGCTCTGGGAATTTTGAAGTTTTTCAGTGTGACTGGTAGGAACATGCGCTATTCCTAGCCAACTGTAGACACTGTGACTTCTAGTTTTCAGCTGAGCATTTCTCCAGACTTGGGTAGTTTTCCTTCCTTAAAGGGCTTGTGGTAATTAATACTCAATTGAATCTTCTAGGATGATGCTCTACAGATCTCCAGGAATATTTCTCTCTGTGTGCAGCTCTCTTTTCTTCAGTACTTTGTCTTATAAATTCTAGTCACCTTCACCTGTCCAATCTCTCACTGCATTGTATCTTCAGTGGGGATCTGCTGGGCTCTTCCTGAGTCCCCCTAGCTGGGCCACAACCTGAAAACTCTTTCAAGGGAGAAAACCGAGGTAATTGTAGGGTTCACCTTACTTATATCCCATCTTTCAAGGATTATTGTCCTTCATGCCTGACATCCACTGTTTTGTTTTATATATTTTGTCTGTATTTTATTTGTTTCACATGGGATGGTAAATCTGGTCTCTGTTTGTAACATGGTGAGTTCTCTTTGCAGTGTTCTTTCATGTTTTGAAGATGCAGTCCTTTCTACAGAGAGTATCAAACTGCACTAACATTGTCTTTGCAAAAGGCCACTGGATAGTTGTGTCCTGATGGTTAAGGAATATTCTCTGATGTGGTAGTTTTTAGAAGTGAGAGTCTCAGAGTTAGCATGGCATAGACAGTTGGCATAGAACACTTCCAACTAGTGTCTTCAAATTTTTTAATATATAACCTAGGGGAATTTTTAAAAACAATAATGTACTCCCTTCACACACTTGTAAATTGACATACAAAATTTTATTTATCACAGGATGCAATATGAGTAAAGGATGTTATTTTCAATAAATTATAAGTATTGGCATTTTAAAATAAAATGGTACAGTTATTCTTTTAAATATCATCTAGAATCTAAATACCATAGAAATTACTTTTCACCCTTATTTTTACCATTATTTTCATTTTAAATAATAAAGAAGTTCTCTACTATTTTGAAATTTTATGTCATTCCTTTTTTCTTGGAGTCATATTTTAATTTCATTTTTAATTGAATTTAACTCCAATGTCATGTGTTTCCTTCCTTAATGCATGTATGAATCTATCTTTCATGCTGATCAACATCTAAAATAAACACATAAATGGGTTGGGTGTCTCATGCCTAAAATCCCAGCAGTTTGGGAGGCCGAGGCAGGAGGATCACTTTAGCCTAGGAGTTTGAGACCAGCCTGGGCAACATAGAAAACTTTGTCTCTACAAACAAATTTTAAAAACTAAGCTAGGTATGGTGGTATGCACCTGTAGTCCCAGCTACTTGGGAGGCTGAGGAGGAAGGATTGCCTGAAACCAGGAGGTGAAGGCTGAGGTGAGCTGTGATCATGCCACTGCACTTCAGCCTGGACAACAGAGCGAGACCTTGACTAAATTAAAAACAACAACAACAACAAAAAGCATCACGAATTTGAGTCATATTTTAAAAAATATTTTATTACCATAAAGTTTTATTGAAAAATCAAATGCTTCTGGATTGAATTATCTTTACAATTATCTGCAGCACAGAGTTGATCTGGACAACATATATTAAGGACGGATAAGTATAATAACTGACATTTTATTTGAAATGCATCTCTTTGAGAAAAGGTAGTCTTTTATTTTTTCTAGTTTATTTACTTATGAATGATAATAATTTAACTAGAATAAAATAGGATTTAGTAGCTCATATTGATAATTCATTGTAATCTTGACATTAAGGAAAGATTCAGTGTTAGCTTCTAAAATATGTCTGTGTTGCATGAAATAAGTTGATAAAAATATACTAAAATATTAGGTATTATTTGGGCTTTATTATTATACTGCTCCTGCTTTTATTCTGGTAAGTAACCATTATAAACCTATACAGTGGATAAAATATAAGATATGATTTCATTATTACAAAAGGTTCCTGGTTTTATGAAGGATTTTAAATTATTCAATTTGCAAAATGATTTTCACATTCCTTTTTGTTTCTGCTTTATGAAATAACGCATCCTTGTGTAGGGATGAACTTTGGCTGTTCTGTTTTTCTATAACAGTATGATAGATGGAACTATCTCTGGTAGGGTAATTGGGGTCAAACGGTAAAATTGGACTTGTGTTTGCACCATGTGACTCAGAAGTCTAGGAATCTGGGTGCAGATCCAGGGCAGCTTGTCACGTGCCTATGTATCATATTAGTCTGACAGCTGGTCTTCACTTGTAATAAGGTTCCCAGAAGCCAGTAGGGACTGAGGCTACCAATCCCTCTATTGTTAAGGATGAAAATTATTTCAGGCCAGAGTGGAAAGCTCTGCAAGGTAGATGATGCACACAGAAAATAGTACCTGTCCTCAACCTCACGCTTGCTGAGTCAGATTTACTGGGAATTTTGCAAGTTATTCACCTCCCTTTCCCTGGGCTAAATTAGTTTCCTTGTATCTTAGCCAACACCCTTTTTTGGAGGAAGCTCTTCACTAAAATTGTTAGGGGAAATTGCCATTTAATTTCTAGGGAATATGATTCTATACAACACCAGTCTGTCTTCTAAACTAATTTGTGTGTGTGTGTTTTAAAATGGACTTGAAAGGTGAAAAGTAGCTTAATAGTTGAGAAATTTGTTAATTTCCTTGGTTAGATCTGGATAGTATTGCTTCTCCATGAGAGCTTTAAAATGTGAATACATTTACTTTTTACTTCATTCAGTCATTCAAGAACAGTTTTGACTCCAACCTGAGGTAACATTAATCCTTCCCTTCTTTGAGCCTCATTCTTTTAGGTATAGACTTATCCTAGCACCTGTAACACCCAGTGCCTTACTTACATGTCTTGTCTCTTCCTATTGGGCTCTGAGGTTGTATTCATCTTTGTATCTACCTCAGAACCTAGTACACAGTGATTCTGGGAGAAAATACATAAATAAATTCCCTAAATGCTTGAAAAGTATTGAGCGGCTACCAACTTCTCTGGTCCTAGTTTTTATATCCCCAAAACGTAAATGAACAACCCTACATCACAGAGTTGTGGTTGAAATTAAATGTCTATAAAACACTCTGTGCGGGTGCCTGTGAAATGCTTAATTCATATTAAGTGCTGTTCTTACCATTAACTGATGGAACAAATGCACACATGAGTGGGTGTATATTTTTGATTCTACACTGGAGTATGAAGATCCTGAACACAGCTCCTGCCCACAGGGAATTCTGTCCTGACTGAATAGGTACATGGAAATGCATGATGAGAATATAGAATGGTGGAGAAGATTATAGAAGGAAACCAAGAAGACTCAGGGGTGAAAAGTCTAATTGTTTTTAAGGTAGTTTCCTGGGGAGATAAGGTCTATGCAGTGATTTGAAGAAAGAATATCAAAGGTCTCTACATGGTCAGTATGGTAAAGTAGAGATGCCAGGCTTGAGGGATTTCGAGGGGTTTCATACTTCTATCTTGTGACAATTCCGAAGGGGAGAGGGACCCAGAGAGGGATGCGGGCTCTGTATAAAGTGCCTTTCCCCAGGAGGCGGCCAGGAGCCTTCGGTTTTATAAAATAGATGGTCATAATCACATATTAATTTGTGAAGTCACCAATCCCTGTTTGTGAAGTAAATTCCTAATGTATACTTACCACTTTACCTTAAACTAGGATGAGACTGTGCAGGATCTTCTGGGAAAAGACATGGGTGGGTCTCTGAAAGGGCCCTTTGTTATGTCTGCTTGCCTTCCTCCTCCAGGATTAGCCACATTCATTCTTGTCCTGATGCCATGATGAACTCAAGGACAGCAGGACGCTTCTCCTTGTAGTGACTGGGGCAAGGCTGTGTCTCCAGTTGTGCATCTGTTTCCTACCTGCTGTGCTCCTGGGAGGTCCTGGCTGGTGAGGGCTTCCTCTGCTCAGAGGGTCAGTTAAACAACTGGGTACATTCTAGTCAACAGGCACCTCCAACTGAATCAAACGTGATTATCTTAGAGTGCAGTTCCTCTCTAAGTCTTCAGACAATAACCCCCAAATCTATTTGCTTCACACAGTTAAACTTGCTTCACTTTGTGTATGATTCCTGAGGAGAGAACACTTAGATTTCTATTGGCAGAATCCATTGTGGATTCACTGGACAAAGGGATGAGTCTCATCCTGGGCAGGGTGAAGTGAGATGGTATGAGACTTCGTCACTCTACTTAGAACAGTGCACAATTTAAAACTTATGAATTGTCTGTTTCTTCATTTGTTCACGTGACATTTTCAGACTGTAGTTGATCTCAGCTGACTGAAACTGCAGTTACGGAGGGACTATGCTGTTACTATTTTGTAAGTATATCTGCTTGAGATAGAATTCCAATTATAATTATACTGACTTCCACCATCAAGTGATTCATTTATATTTATTGACAACATCCTGCTCCTGATGTGTACTTTTAAACTATACCTTTCTCTCTCTGAACTTCGATACTTTTTTCTGCATCCACGTTCATTGGAGGTATGTGCATATCCAGAGCTATTATGGCAAACTCTAAAATATCTAGTGTACTTCAGAATGCTTAACCTGGATTGCAATGTGAGAATAGTCTTTCCTTCCATTGTGATTTATTTGAATCATAATCATCTCCAGCTATAACATTTTTGTTTGTAGTGACACTAAAATGGAAATAAGTGGGGGGGGGGTGGTGGTGGAAGAGGCAACATGAGTGATGTAATTCATTGATTTGTATTTGACTTGAGAGTTTCTGTTCTGGTTGGTACTTTACTTGTATGTAATTTTAGAGTGATATTTATAATTTTGTCAATAGATAGATTTGCTAAAGAAAGTTGCATATAAAATAAAGATAAGAACAGAATACGAGTATATCTAGGTGTGGTTTAAGTAGCTCAGGCTGTTTATTTGATATGGTCTGTGGGAGGGATAGAAGTGTTGTCTCCAGTTTGTTCTTGATCATCATTTTTTAAAGTAAGCCAAGTCTTTATGGGCTGCGTCTGCTTTCAATATGACCCTTGGAATGAAGTCTCTCAAGGCAGCTGTGGACCTCAAACCAAACCCATATAAATAAATAGCCAAAGTCAACTGCGTCTGCTCTGAGTTTTCAATCCCTGCCCCCTGAAACGCTCAGCCTCAAGCAGCTTCCCTGGCATCACATACTTGTGAGTATGTTCTTAGCAATCCTTTCTTGTTTTCATACTGCTTCTCATACTTTCTTTCCTGCAGCAGCTGTGTGCTGTGAGCCAGGCTTACTTTACAGGGAGTATTTGTTGTGTAGAGTCTCTTTGATGTCCTGTGAGGTATAGAGTGTTCACCAGTATTCTTGGTCTCTGCCCATTAGATGTCTCCAGATGCACACCCCTCATGACAATCAGAATGTGTCTAGACGTTGCTGAATGTCTACTGGTGGACAGAGTCACCCCTGGTTGAGAACCACTGTCCTCATTTGCCTCATGTGTATAGTATCCATTTTACTTTTATTGCCATATTCAGGCTTTATTTCAATGACCCCAGGATGCTTACAAAACTCCCTCTGTGCAGAATCACTCTTTCCCCGCCTCTCTGCAAAGACACAGAAGAGCAGATGCTGACATTGTGGCATTTACCTGGGCAAAAGGCAATTTGGAGACTACATGAGTACAGACTAAGAAAACAGAAAGATAGAATTATGGGGATATGGAGAAGGGAGACGTCCATGTTTCAGGAACAGGAGTGCCGGCAGACAGTTACAAATTCAACCTTGGACCAAAGGGACCCCGAGCCCCAACCTGCCCATCAAGTTCCCTGGCTGGATTTGTCTTTATTGGCCACAGCAGTGAGTGCCCCTTGCCTTCCTTCTCTGACATGCAAATCCTCCATCCTCACTCCTGGGTTGCTTCCACTGTCACTTAACAGACAAATCCACAGTTTCTGTCAGGGCCTCACGGTGGTCCCCTGTTCTCTTACTATAAAGGTTCAGAAAGATTCAGAGCACCACTGTTCTTCTCTGAGCATCACCTGAACACCGTCATGAGCTGGCTCCACTTGCCTGTGCTGCGCTTGTGTCTATAACATTATTTTTTTAGAGAAAGTCTCTGGAGGAAGTAGGATTTCTTGCTGTTCTGAAGGATAATGTCAGTCTGGACAGTGCTCACCAATCATGGTGGGAGCATGTGAAACACCTCCATAGTGTCTCAATCGCATTAGACAGTCCATGAGCAGTTGGATGTAGTTGTGTTTTTGTGGTGGTTGGTGGTTTTGTTCTGATATTTTTGCTCAGTAGCATATTTTTTCTTTGTGAGAAGAGATTCTTGAGTATTCTTTAAAAATTCACTTTCATTGCTCATTTTTTAATCTATAACTTTCAGGGTTTTCTTCTTCATTTTTCTCTTCTCTTCATTTTTTTTTCCTTTCCTGCCATTAACTACAGGCTATTCCTAGCAGCAATATACATTTTTTAATACAGTTGTACTTTCCATTTTCCTGTCCAATCACTAAGATTAAAAGTTTTGCTTTGCCATTTGTAATAGAACAAAACACCACCCAAAATATGGTTAAAATATAGTTTTCTTTCTGAGGATGTGGTAAAAGGAGAAAACCCTCACTGCCCCAGTGTGCTTTGCCAGCTGATTTAGGACTGTGCTGTGTCATGACTGTCAGTGAATGAACTCTTGCCCTAGGGAGGCTCTCTGGGGAGGCAGTGCTACTCAAAATGGTCCTGGCTGCTTGCTGGACTTCCTGGGATGAATGGAATCACTATCGTGTTTTCTAGACTTTAGCTTGTTTTCATGGAACTATACCAAATGCTTAAAAGTGTCTGTTTTTTTTTTATAATCGATATTTTTTATTATGATGTTGTGGGATACAGTTAAGGGTTAGGTATACAAATACATTTCATTCAGGCACCCTATTGATAAGAGGTGCTTCCCCATCCCCAGACAGATATTTGCTACCGTTAATCCCATCTCCCTTCCCCCCCATAGTTTCCCACTACTGTCAGTCATTTTCTTATAGTATTAGGTTGGATGTTCAAGGCCCATTATATGAGTGAGAACATGTGATACTCGGACCAACTAGTGCAACCTCTGTGGAAAGCAGTGTGGCAATTCCTTAAAGCTCTAAATATCAACCTCCCATATGACCCCGCAATCCCCCTACTGGGAATATATCTGGAAGACCTCAAATCACTCTTTAAGAAAGATACCTGCACACGTATGTTTATCGCAGCATTGTTCACAATAGCAAGAACCTGGAAGCAACCATGCTGCCCATCAAAAGAGGACTGGATTAAAAAAATGTGGTACATATACACGATGGAATACTACGCAGCCATAAAAAAGAACAAAATCATGAATTTCACAGCAACGTGGAAAAGTGTCTGTTTTTAAGATTGGGAGATATCGATCTTCTCTTGCTTCAGTTGGCAAAAGACTTGCTGCATTCATATGCAGTGGCCGTCAGTGCTACTAGGACCAGAGCTTTTGTTCAGCAGTTAAGGGAGGAAATTGGTTAGGAAGAAGGCATTCCAAATTTAGTTACAATGGTCCTACGGAGAAGGCAGGGAGTTGCTAAGGCCTTAGTTCCCAAACAGTGTGTTAAGGCACCCTGGAATACTGGGACAAAGCACCATGCTGTGGAATATTCACGTTTTCAAGGGAAACACAGCCATGTCAGCTGGACATTATGTGAAGGACTACCATGAGGTTGTTTAGACTTAGCTATTTAATAGACTGAAAGGGTAGGTCTTTCTTTGGCCTACCATGAAAAAAATAACTGATAGATAAGAATACTATGAATGGAGAAAGTTTGTGTACTTCTGCTCTAAGGGAATAATGCAAGTCCTTTAAAAGCCGAGGATTTTTTTTTTTTGTGAGACCACCCCCATTAAGTGTGCTGTCTACCCCTCTTTTTCCTCACAGGTGTGGAATTTATTTTATTAAAGATAGCTATGGCCTTATGGCCCGTCTCAATTTTCTATTAAAATGTACCTAGTAGTAAAGGGGAAATAAAATGTGCCCCATATTTACCTCTTTGCCGTAGCACTTTCCACAACTGTGCTCTGGTTTATAAGTGTCTTCTCTTGAGAGCAAATTATTTGAGTTTAGAGGCTAGGGCTTCTCTGTCTTTTTATCCTTGGGAAATAGTTAATGTTTAATAAATGTTTATCTCTTCTTCCTGTGACAGCATCACTTCAGCACATTGATGGTTTTGGTTGGACAGGGTCTCTGAGCACCAAGGATGACCTATAGTTGTACAGCAGAAGCCTGTACTGAATGTTCAGGGAATCTTTCTTTTCATCAAGCTCAGCCGATGTGGTCATGCTGGTATAGTTCCGATTTCCAGCTTTAGAGCACCTGTGCCCATGTTAATGTATGTGTAAGGGAATATTCCCCAAAACCTAGAATTTTTTTATTAAAAATTGTGTATTTATTCCTACATGTTTAAACTTCAGTCACCTTCAAAGTACTCTCCATTTGATACAATATACCTATTGAGATACTTTTTCTACTACTTAAAACAGTTTTTGAATTCGTCAATTATGATGCCTTTTAGTACTTCTGCTGTTTTTTTCTTCCACCTCTTCCTCAGCGGAGATACATTTCCCTTTGAGGACTTTTTTCTTCCAGGGAAACAAAAAAAAGAAACAACAAAATAAAAGTTGCTTGGGGTCAGATCAGATGAATAGCGAGGGTGGGGTATGGGGGCCATGCTGGTTTTGGTCAAAAACTGCTGAACACTCAGTGCATTTTAGGCAGGTGTGTTGTTATGGTGGAAGAACCAGTCACCTGTTTGCTTTAATGCAGGACGTTTCTTCTTCAAATCATGATGCAGCCTTCTCAAAACTTCCAGATAAAAATTTGGTTGACTGTTTCGTTCGGAGGAACAAATTCTGAGTGTACTACCAGGGGCCCATCCCCCAAAAGACAATTTCAGGTTTTTTGGAGTAGTTCCCCTACATATCTGTAACGGGCACATGTCCCATGATTGTTGGGAAGCATCACGATTTTCTCAACAATTGTGGGCCTTCTCAGGTACCTGTCAGAGAGTCAGTAGACATATTCTACTTGCATTGTACAGGGCATTTTACCAGACACTTCAGGATTTGGAGAGGAGCTGGATAGAACCATGACCACAGGCAGTTAATAATTCAGAGCAAGTGTAACAGTGACTGACACACTGATGATCTGAGTCATCAGGATAATTTGAGTCATTTGGGAAGTTTTCAAAAAAATTGTGCTTGTGTGTATGTACATTATGTATAATGTTTACACTTGGTCTTGCCTCATATTTACTAATATCAAATGATGGTAGGGATCTGGCATTAATCTACAGCTTCTGGTGTGGTCCTGATGAGTAACCAGTTTTAGGATCTACTGAGTTAGAATACTTAATGCCAAGAGGAGTTTGCCAGAGGGAAAATTGAAACCTGGATGTGACAAGGGGGCCATGTCTTATGCCTTCTCGCATGTACTATGTTGGCCTAAGCTCTAACATGGCTGTCAGTGCCCAGGAGGCACATCATTCATGAGTGGTGTTGAACTGAATTGAGAGTAGGGGAAGTGCACTGTGCCATACATCTGTTTGGAAGGATGCTTTATTTTTCTAGATTGGAATAAGGAGTAGGAAAAAACTACAGTGAGAGGGAGTATTCCTGTCAAATGGAAAAACAATGTCCTGGAAGCATTCTAGGAAAACTGGATTGTAGAATTAGCCTGCTAGTACTGCAGCTGACATTATACCTATACTATTTATATTTCTGTTTATATTCCTACAGTTCTTGAAAAGTAGAAATGAGAGAATAGGTATGAGAAAAAATAGATTAAAATGGTTACAGAAATAAATGATGGCATTATATAAGTACTGCAATAAAGAGCCACTTTTCTTCTCTTTCTTTGTCTGGCCTCTGGTGAGTTCCAGGAGTTTACATTCAGTATTGTTAATTCCCACATTATCAAAGATGTGCATTTACTGTAAATACCAAATTGCATTTTGAAATCAAAATGAAATGATTTTCAGATAATCTGCCATTTAGATTATCTGCACCATTTTTATCATAAATAACAGAAACCAGAATATAGATTATGAGAATAGTGATATCTTTGTGACAATATTTGTGTGGTTCAAAGTACTTCTGTATTGAGAGGAACTAGCAAAATAAAGTACATAAATGTTAGAGACCTTTTTGTGCATACATTCAGGAAACCTGTGTATATATAATATATAATATTTATATATATAATAATTACATATTTCCTTGCCTTAGAATTCAGATGACATTCTCTTTACATTCAAGATAATAAGAGATGGGCGTTTTATATCCAGAAAGATACTGTTATGTTCTATCACAGCTAATTAACATATTCGTATTCCAAATATGGGTGGCCAAAACTAGATTGCTAATTGAAAGTGGCTTTTTTATATTGTGAGTTTGTAGAAATGTGGAATAGCCTTTGCAAACTTATGTGTGTAAGCAAACAACGCATAGATTTGTATTATATTATTGAAATTTTTAAATCATGGTTATGAGATCACTATTAAATATATTTTAAGTCATTGTGACAGGTAAATCTCAAAGTATTATAAAGAATCTACAAGTACATTTACAAGACCTGTTAGTACAGTAGTTGTAAGTCTCATGAAGTTGAATTCATTCATTTGGTCTTAGTAAAGACTTCCATGTAGAACTTCTAAAACATTTCTAATTTTAGTAGAGACAAGATTGCTTATTTTTAGAAAAGAATTTTCTAACCAGGATCTTACTCCCTCCCTCTTTCTCTCTCTTCTTTTTTCTTTGAGTTGGAGTCTCACTCTGTTGCCCAGGCTGGAGTACAGTGGCACTCACGGCCACCCCAGTGTCGACCTGCTGGGCTCCGGCAATCCTTCCATCTCAGCCTTCCAAGTAACCGAAAACAGGCTCTCACTACCATGCCTGGCTAATTTTTTTTTTTAATTGTAGAGATGAGAGGTCTTGCCAAGTTGCCTGGACTGGTCTCGAACCTGCAGCATCAGGCAATTCACTTGATCTCTCAAAGTGCTGGGATTGCAGACTGAGCCACCAAGCCCGGCCTCTCTTTCTTTCTATTTGTTTACTTATCTATTTATTTATGCTCTTCTATTTTGGTATCAAACATTTCAGTATTGATTATCCTCATTTTTTTATGCTCAGGTAGTCATTAAATCATTTAACAAATACTATCTTGTGCTTTATGGAATGAGTATTTTATTAACTTGGAACCTCCTTTCCTTCAACTCTTGTGAGTTAAAAATCTAATTAACATGGTTTAGTAAATTTTATTGTTTAACAAATTTAATTACAGAATCTAATAATGCTGTGTAGTGCATTCCCATATCCTTTCTCTTTCTTGGTATACCCAAATCCACTTTTCCTGTAGGCCCTACCCCTCTTACTGGCCTTGTGTGTTAGGTGAGCCTCGTCCCCAGCTGGAGGAGTAGAACATGTTACTCAGGGCTGACCAATCAGAGTGTCAGTTTCCCCAGCCATATGATTAGTTCACAAGTGGCAATCTGACCTAGATATTGCAAGTCCATGTAATTCCATCTCCGTGTCCACAGTTATAGTCATGCGTAGCCTAACAATAGGGATGTGTTCTGAGAAATGTGTCCTTCGACATTTGGTAATTTTGTGAACATCACAGAGTATTCTCAAACAAATCTAAATGGGATAGCCTACTACACACCTAGACCATATGGTGCAGACTTGCTCCCACTACGATCCTGCATGCAGTCTGTCATTGACTGAAAAGTCGTTGTATGGTGTGTGGTTGTACATATGCAGAGATTGAGTTCATCCAATCAGAGTGAATCATGAGACTTATGTTATAGTTGCTAGGAAGAGGTGTGTCCTCTTTTCCAAGGATCTTGAATAGGTAGGTATAGGCCCATTGCAGCAGCCAATCATCCTGTCTAAAAAGACGGCAGCTAGTGGAGAGCAGAGCTGAAGGAAGGGATGTGAGTCAGAGGGATCTTTTGTGTCCTTCCTTTACTGTGCCCCTGAAAGCATTTTTACTTTTGTTCCTGTAAGCTACATAACCCTCATTTTGAGGTAGCCCACTTTGATTTGAGTTTTTGTCATCACTGAACAGAAGATACTGCCTTTTGCTTGTTTGTGAGTTAGGGCATAGAGTTTATCCTGAAGAGCTCATCTCACTACTTAAAACATTTTGAGTACAGTGTGTTAAGATTTACAAAGGATGGGGGTTGAATGTATTCTGTGATGTTTCAGAATTGTGTTTAAGCAGAGTTCTGGTATAAGGTGGAGAAAATTTAAGTTTTTTGAAAGTTCTGACAATCACAATCTTACTGCATTTAGTTTTTGAGGAAATGCAAACTCTTCTTATTTTCAACAAGGGCTAGATTGCAGTTGTCAACTATTGATTATCTGTACCGAGAAGTGGAACAATGGTCTTAAATATTGCCAAAGGTTATTTATATTTTACTTTAAAATAAATCTCTTGGGGAGCATCTCTACCTTTCTTATCATGTTGGTCTTACACCAATAAAAAATGTATTTATTTTCTGAACATTCCAATTAATAGTCTAGGCAGGCTCACTCACTGGCAGAGGAAGTCTTCCTTGAGTTTTAAATTTAGTTCTAGATAATTTTCAAAGAAGAAATATATATGTGATTAGTTGAGAAAGACATTACTTATTAGAGGACACATTATAGACACCCAGTGATTAGGCAGATTCTGTCTCTGAAGGTATCTATCATATTTTGAAGCACTTGGGGAAGTGAGAATCATTTCATAGATTTACCTCAAAAAATTCACATTGTAAGTGATCCAGATTTCTTACTGTTCTGGCAGGGTCTGTGCTGGAAAAGCCATTGGCAATGTGTCTGTTATTTTCAGGAAAGATTCAGCTTCTTGTTCAGACTTCAGAGCTTGCTGTAGCAAGAAATAGACAAATGGTCAGAAAAGTGCCTTCATTTACTGGCCTCTGTGATGTTGTATTTTGTTCAAATGATGAATTGGCTTTATGTAAAATAAAAGCCATTAGAAACATATGGTACAACAGTTGGCTGCAGAATTTGTTTGTTTTGTTGTAACTTCAGAAGCTGCTATTGTTTGGCTTTGACATGCCCTTGAAAATCCAAGATGCTTTGGTCAATGTGTTCATTGTATGAAAACTAATATAAATTTTAGTGGGACTTTTTTGTGTAAGACAGGCTTCACTTCTTTTTTTGTATGTGTTCCAAACTGATCTGAGATGAAAGGACAAGATGTAATTTGTATAGTACCACAATGAAAGTAATTGAAGAAGCTATGTGCAGAAATCAGACTCATTATTTTATAATCACATGGCCTTGTTTTAAGTTCCTTGAGCTGAAAGCAGATCATGTGCAAGGGATGTCTAACAACACTGAGCTCATGGTGAATTGTAAATGATCATAAGATAAGCCCAAATTGCCTAATTCAGAAAAGATATAGAGAGGTTATCCTGGAGCCTACCTTCTGTATAATGCTTCCTTGGAGGAATAGAATAGTTCATATTCTAACTTTAGGGTCAGACAGACAGACTTGGGCATTTTTGGTTCAGATCATTGCTTAATGTGAGGAGTGATTGATGCTTAATTACTCACAGAGTTTTGTAGGTTATTCCGTACCAGAATTGCTTAAAATACTCTGATATTAGTATAATCATGAAAGTAGCAGTTGATTAGAAAACGAATGGATTATGCTATTCAACTTGTGTGTGGCCTTTTCTAGCTTTTCTAGGTGCATGGCATTCTGTATGAACTGTACTTTCAGAAAGTCTATAAGATGAGCCCCTTGGCTTAGGAGTGGGATGTGTAAAAGGAACAGAACAAAAAACTATTTAACTTACATTTTGCAATTCTTGTCCCTTGGGCATATAAAAATGACAATTTGTTTTCTGTTTGCTTTTTACTACCCTAGGTTAATTTAAACTGTGTCTGAGGTTACCAAAGTATATAATACTTAAGCTTTCTAGAACCAGAGAGAAGAGTTATAATAAGAATTTAAATACATTTCAGCGCCAACATTTTGAATATGGTTTTGCTTTAAGCAATTTTGTTTCAACAGAGAATAATGTGCTTTCAGAGGCTCAGAGTAGAGACATGGTAACCATAATTTGGCTTTTCTTGTTGACTCGTAACTCAGAGACTTGGTCACTGTGATAGATGTGACTGCAGGTCCAGTTCCTTGAGCAGGTGAGGACACCTGGACTTAGCCAGAGGATAGTTCCTGGTTGTTTGTTCCAACAACAATCTAGATGCTGCTGGAAAGGTATTTTTAGATGGGCTTAACATTGAAATCAGTGGACTCTGAATAAAGATTAACATTTAAATAAGTAGGCTTTGAGTAAAGTAAATTACTCTTCATAATGTAGGTGAGCCTTATTCAATAAACTGAAAGCTTTTAGAGAAGAAATTGAGGTTTCCTGGAGAAGGAAAAGGAATTCTCAAGACCAATGAAGAAATCTTACCTGAGTTCCTAACTTGCTGGTCTGCAGAATTTGGATTTGCCAACCCCAGCTTCAACAATTGCTTGAGACAATTCCTTACTATCTCTTCCTACCATCAGCCTTTCCCTCTCCTCTTCTGTCTCCCCTTCAATAATTATTTTTTCTCTGGAGAACCCTGACTTATACAATCTCCATTTATTTTACAGATGGCACAAAAGCACAAAGTGGTTAATTAAGTCAACTAAAGTCACACAGTTCATAACTGGCAAACATGAGATTTGAACCTAGATTTTTGGACTCCAGGGATCAAGCTCTTTACCATTAAGATTTATTGCCTCTTAAAAGCAAAACATCAACAATTTTTTGTTTTGTTTTGATTGGCCTTCTCTCTTCTGTGAGTCTTAACTGATAACTGACAGTTTTCTTTATGATTACCAAGCATAGCATTTGTGATTATTTTGTATCACTATTACAGGAGGCCACAGGCATTTCTAGTCAAGACTCTACATTCTTTCATTATCCTTATAGAAAGTTTGCTCAGGGCAGATGAAGGAATATTCCCATGCATTTTCAGAATTTATGGTAAGTTTTCAGGGGAAGATCTGCTTCAAGCTTACAAATAAATGATCATTGTCATCATTACTTAGTACTAATCCAGATGTGGCACTGTAGACTAGTGTTTCCCAAACTTGCTGGAATGGACTGTTGCATAAACAATGTTAAAACTTTTATTTTTACATTACACTGGAATATGGAATTTATTCACGAGATTAGTGTTTTGAGGCACATATATATGTATTAGTTAGCTATTGCTACATGGCTCAAAACAAAAGCCATTTTTATGCCATACAGTTTCTGTTATCTGGAATTCAGACAAGGAAATAGGAATGCATTATCTCTGCTTCATCGTATTTGGGGCTTCAGTTGGAGGTCTCAAAGGGTCTGAATTCATCTGAAAGCTTGTTCACATACAAGTCTAGAAGTTGATGCTGTCACTGCACTGGGACTGTTGGTGGTAGTACCCACATATGGCCTCTTCATGTGTTCTGGGATTCCTCACAACATAGTGACTGGGTTCCAGTGGCCAGCATCCTGATGGTGGCAGGTAGATGCTACACTGCCTTTTATGACTCAGCCTTGGGCATCATGCAGCATCTCTTACACTGGAGTTGCAAAGCCCCCAACGAGTTCTAGTAAAGGGAACATAGGCCCCATCATCCAGTAGAGAAGAATGTCACTATCACCTTTTAGGAATATCATGTGGGACAGGATATACAGGGAGTGTCCCCACAAAATACACATTTTAAGTGATGTTATCTATGTATTACTTTTCAAAGTTTGATTAAATTGTGGTATGATGTTCATTCAACTGTGCTTTCTCCATTTTCTTTGTCCATCCTGCTGCATGATAACGCCAGTGTTCATTTGATTAATGCCATTTTTTGAGCAAATATCATACTTAAAATGGGCATGCCTTTTTTGACACCCCCTTTACATTGGTGTAGCCATCATTGAAATGTATAGTCTTCCCAGTGTTTTCTGGTATCAAGAATTCACATCATATTCCTTCCACTGTAAAAAAACCCTCACTTCCTTCTCCAAGATCTATAAGACTGATCTCATTAGGACATCAGGTCAGAGTCCAGGATCTCAGCACTAAAATAAAGGTTTAGGAGTAGAAGAGATGACTTCCGTGTGCTTTTTGCAGTTCCTATAGACCTTCTTAGTCTGAAGGTCTATGAACTAAAAAGTTACCATCTACCCTTGCCCCGCTTCCCCCAGCCTACAGTGGTGGGACAAGCAGAAGAGAGTTGCCATATAGAGCTGCCTAGTCAGAAGAGGTAGAAACAGAAGGCATGCAGGAGTCACTGGTTCATAGGAATTCTGAAAAACCATATGGCATGTGATGGCAGTTACTTGATTAGGACTCAGTCCTGCTTAGGAATGATTCTTCATAATTCTTGGCTTCTGTCTAAGTTATTCTTCTTCTGTAAGAAATGGCCAGTTTTGCTGAGTGGCCTTTCCAGCCTGATTTCTGCCTGTATTTCTTTCAGCCTGTTTGCAGTCCAAAGGCCTCTTTTCATCAGAACTGCCTCTGTCCATTTTGGTCTGAATGACAGGGTTTCTGTCAGACTAATTCTCTTAAAAAATCTTGTGAGTCTCCTGTGAATGTTATTGAGGTTCACTTTATGAGACAAAAACCACACTCACAAGTCTTTTGAGATAAGTGCTTGAGTTTCTGCTGATGAATGACCCTCTTAAGATTTTTAGAGGCAATGCTGTTTAATAGACAGGATTTATAAGGCATACCCTTAAGATCCTTAGCTTTTCTATCTGTTTGAACAGTTCCCTGAGGCACTGACTTGACATCTCTCTGAGATTTTATTAAAGGATTTGATAGTTTACCCTCAACTTCATCCGTAAGAGTTGTTTTCTCAGTGGAATGCTTTATTATCTATCGTAGACAAGTAATAAACTAGAAAAGCTTGGAATTCTGAAATTACTTTTTATTGAAATAACAATTAGAATATGCCCAACAGTGTCCAACATGGTTGTATTTCATGAGCTAGCACTTAGTAAGGATTAATGTATGACACCTTCGAAAACTACATGAAAACCTGAAAAGTGTCCAGAACTATATGCTTTACATAAGTTCAATTGTATATTCAGTCTCTTTTTTGTAAAGCAATGTAACTATACTAGTTGTTCTCACTCATAGAAACAGCATCTCACATTCCTAAAACTGCACAGGTCCTGCAGGATTTTCTTGGGATCAGAGCTTTTATTGTGTGAAAAATTTTCAGTACACTGAAACCTAAACATCCTATAAGATAAATGAAAGCCCGATTAGCACTATTTTTTATTGCTGTTAACTTCTCATTTTTACAGTTTATAGACAAAATTCCCTTTTATTCTAAGTTTGGTAGTATCGCTTTTATTTGCCCTTTGCCTTTCAATAGAGGAAACTTAGAAACAAGATTTCTTTTTCTTTCTTTCTAGAATCTCTGTGCTGGTCCCCTATGTCCATAGACACAACACACTTCTGCAGGTTGGATTCTCTGGGAAGCCAATTCTGAGATACAGATGAATATGCAGGATGTGTGTTAGGGGTTGCTCCTGGGATCCGTGTCTGATGAATAGTGTGGTGGGGGAAGGAAGCAGTCCTACTTCTCCCCTTTTCCAGTCTTGTGGCACAGTCTCAGCAAAGGCCTCAGCTGACCCTATTTGAAGCATCTGAAACTTTGATATTCTTTCAGAGTTGTCCTGAGTCAGGCAGAGAGGGTGAGATTTTATATACCAATGTTAACAGTTGTTGGATGTGGATTACCTCGGACTAGGTAACTCTCTTTATCCAAGGCAACCCCAAAGGCCAACAGCTGGTGGCCAGCAGTATTCACTATAGCTGGGAGAGTCTTTCAGTCCTGAATCAGAGGGTGGCAACACAACACAGTGTCCACTATACACACCTAAAGCTGAATGCGATGGAGGAAGGCAAGGCAAATTACTTGTATGTGGCAGACCTAGAACTCTCATGAGATACATCAGTGGTGTTTTTGTTTTATGTGTTTTCATTTCTAAAAAAGGGAATTGTTCTATTATTTTATAGTGAAGAAAACAGAGACTTCTGTTCCACAAGAATCATAGGTAATTTCAAACACTCTTTCCTCTATTTCCTACAACTCGTAACAACTGTTTTTCTCTAGGATGTTAGGGTATCCTTGTAGCACCCAGTATCCTATGTTGTGCTTATGTCCTTCCTCATCCTTCAGTCTGGGCTTGCTGGGCCTCTCTCATGCTTTTGTAGCAGTAACCTTTGCACGGTATGATTATTAGCCCTACAAGATTGTTATTGGTTTGTATTCCTGTGTCCCACAATGGATGGCAAGGCTGGGGCTATGTTTTATTCATCTTACCTCGTTTGCCCAGTGAAGTGTCCAGCACTAGAAGGCACTCCTTACATGCATCATGAATTGACCTCTGCCTACGTTCTTTTGTCATAAGGCATTGTTTTACCTTACTCCTTGTCATTGGACTCCACACAGCTATTCAAAATAGTTCCTAATGCCTGCTCCTAATTCTAATACTGGGGTTTCTGAACCTGTTTCTGATGCTTTCCATGTTTTTGCCTCTCGTCATGTTTCTACTGTGTTTTTTTCTTATCTCTGAGACTCCTTGGATAATCTACTCTTTTTTTTGATCTCTCTGTCTATTTCAGAGTATCACTTTATTTTCAAGGATATAGCAACCAAGCAGGTTTAAGCTAGGAATCTTTGGACGTTTCTTGGAATTTAATTTGTAGCTTGTTATCTAGTAGTTACCTCTTAAATGACAAAAAGCACTGCTTAGTGTTGGATATAGAAGTATGTTCTACTCTAGTTGCTTGGTTATCGTCTTTGAAACACAAATCTAGTTTAATCATAAATGGGAATGTATTGGCTTGTATTTTTGGGAGTGGAAGGGTGGAGCTTGGCTTCAGGCATTACTGGATCCAGCAGCTCAAACAATGACAACCAAGCTGTGTCTCCTTTTCCAGAGCTCACCTTACTTTCATTCATGCTCTGGCATCATTCTCAGGTGGAGTTTCTCCCTATGGCATGAGAAAGGACTTAAAACCTCAAGCTTATCTCCTTATAACTCAAGATTAAAAAGGAAGAGGGGCTGGACATTGTGGCATTCACCTGTATTTCCAGCTACTCAGGAGGCTGAGACATAATTGCTTGAACCCAGGAATTTGAGGATATAGTGAGCTATGATTGTGCCACTGTACTCTTGCCTGCATGACAGAGCAAGACCCTGTCTCTTAAAAAAAAAAAAGGAAAGAAAGAAAGAAAGGGAGGAAGGACCTTCATTCTCCCTCCTAGGATCCATATTACACAACTTGTAGAGTGTCACATACTATACCTAAATAATATACTCACTGTTACCAGAGGATGGATGACTTTCCCTTGCTGGCCTGTGGCATCTGCTTGTCAAAACTGATGGACTGACCCAGACTTTGCAATCAGAGAGTCTTCTCAATTAGTGAACACTAGCAAGCAGCAAGTGACTTTTTTTTGTGGAAGAGGAAGAATGAGTACTCCCATAAAGAAAGCTACTTCAGGAGAGAAATGGACCAAGCAAAAATGCAAGTTTCATTTCAAAGTTCCACCAGCGTGGTGATTTAACTAATCAGTATCGTACCCAGATACATTTACATTTCAAAATATGTGCATGGAGGATTACCTCATAGCTTCATTGCATTTACCATTTTTTAAAATTTGGATTGTTCTCCTCCTTCACTGCCCTCGCCACCAGACTGTATCTCTGCTCCCTGCCACTGTACCCAGCCTATAAGGGGCATTGTTGCATAATGGTCTGCTGGGATCAACTGCAACCAGAATGCTAAGGTTTATTTTGCATGCTTACTTAAATTAGTTTAACATTTCAGAGTTGAAATTGGCCAGGCAGCTGTAAGAGATTTTATCTTTCTGTAGATAGATGAAACAATATGAAAAATGCTTGTTTAACCTTATTGGTTGTCATGTTGCTAATAAACCTTACTCATGCAAGAATAGACAGAACTCAATATTTCACATGGAAAAATATAGTTTAGTGTCATCTAATCTCTTTGTTTTCATTAAGTTCTGAATTACAAAGAATTGCTTAAAAATAAAATTTGCTTTGGAGTGCTCCTACTTTGCACAGTAAGGATAATCCCACTGTTTCTAAATTGAAATATTTTCATTTTCTTTTAAAATGTTGGTAATTTGTTGTAAAAAGTTACACATTAACTTTGGGAAGTTAAATAGTTTCACTGAAACTGGGGTAAGTTTCCTTATACACAAACTTTTAAGTATGTTGCAACTTTGATTTTGATTTAGGGATTGAAAAGTTCTTGGTTCTTTTCCTCTCCTCTGCCACAGGGGAGCACATGGCTGATTTGGCTTGATCTGACATGGCATCTGCCTCATTAATTTTTTTTGGTAGACGGCATTGCACCCAGAATAATTCTGGCTTTCTCTCTTGCCTGTGAAATGGATTTTCCTCCAGTGGCCAACTGGAATGTTTTGCTCATTTCACTTTGGGTTAAATTCATATGTCTATAATTGCAGGCAAGAAGTTTCAGATTTCAATGGAGGACTCAGAGTGTTTCAGGTTATCAAAAAAGTGTTCTTCTGGAGAAGTCTGGAGTGTGTTTTAATGACATTCTTCCCAAGCCTCCTTCCTGTACCCATGCTCACTCCTTGCCCTGGCAACCCTCAGCAAAGAAAATGAATCCTAGATTAGTCTCTTAGACTGTTAGTCATAAAGAAGTATAACTGGAATATTCAGATTAAGATTAGTCTCTTAGAGTGTTAATCATAAAGAAGTATAACTGGAATATTCAGATTAAGATAGAGCTCTAAAAATAGATACAACTCTTGCTCTGATTCTTCAATAAGGAGTGAAGAGTAACTACTGATGCAATTTCCCGAGCATGTCAGTACTCACTATAAGGCATTTATATATAGTGAGTACTATAAGTACTCACTATAAGGCACCTTCCCCCACCCCCAGTCTGTGTCTTTCAGTTGAAATGAAATTTGGGTTATCTATTAATATGGTTTTTTTGTGTGTGGCTTCTACACGTAGACTTTTTGGAAACATCTTTTTTTTTGAGTTGTAGTCTCACTCTGTTGCCCAGGCTGGAGTGCAGTGGCATGCTCACAGCCACCCCAGCATCGACCTGCTGGGCTCAGGCGATCCTTCTGCCTCAGCCTTCCAAGTAGCCAGAACTACAGGCATGCGCTACCATGCCCGGCTAACTTTTTGATTTATTGTAGAGACAAGGTCTCACCATGTTGCCCAGGCTGGTCACAAATCTGGGGACTCAGGCAATCCTCTTGCCTCGGCCTCCCAAAGTGCTAGAATTACAGGAGTGAGCCACTGCACCTGACCTGGAAATATCTTAAAATAATGATGTGCCAATGAGAACTATGGGGAAAGAACTCAAAAGAACAGACCAATCATGCTGTAGAAATTAGCAGTGAGATTTGTCTTTGCTTAATAAAGGCTGAGAGTAAAATATGGCAGTGAGAGGCAATCACCAGAAGTGACAGACTGAAGAGGGAAACTACCAGTATAAACCGTGGAACTGTCTTTAGGACCACATGATATGAAATATGCTTCTTAGATTAATATTTATTTTGATACTAGTAATCATAATAGTTTGCTAACATTCATTGAGTTTTTACTTCTATAAATACATAGGAGTATGTACTTCTCTAAATACATTCATGTGTTTTATTTTATATTTTCATAGCTACCTATGACATAGGTAGTAAAATCATCCCTGTTTTACAAATATTGAAATGAATGCAGAGATTGAATAACATGTCCAAGGTCTAACAGCCAAGATTTGAACCTAGGCAATCTTCACATGTGACCAATTCATGCACTTGCATTGTATATACATGTTTATAACAATTTTGTGTCAAGATATATTTCAAAATACACGTAATTTGGGAGAAAATGAAATGAGGCTTTAAGATTCTTGGCTTTGTTCTTGAGCTTTTAAATGACAGTGCAGGAATTTCATTTCTAGCAGTGGCTAATTTGTTTCAGACCATTCTTGCTTTCGAACAAATAGAAAACCTGGGAGAGGTGAGGGATATCAATGTAAAAGTATTGAGATCTTCAAGACAGCAAGAATTTGTGGGGCTAATATTCCAAGGAAAATGTAACCCAGAAAATTAGCCTAGCATTTGGTGCAACTTTTCACATTCCGGTATTTGCTGAATTAAAAGTCTAATCTGGGAAGCTGAAAGGCTGACTGAAGTTTCTAGGAGACTCAAGAAGTTTTGAAATTCATATTCTGCCAAGGAGGCAGAGCCCTGGGAAACAGCTCAAGTTTTTATTGGGTTCTCAAAGGGTTTCACCATAAGACAAAGTGAACCTCAGACCAGGTTCTGACCACTCAAGCACTGGACTAAAGTAATGTGTTCCTAACCTCTCTTTTTGCCAACTGCAAAAATAAATCCTCTCTGGAGTAAGGTAACATCAACTAGAGCCTCAGATTTTCTTTAAAATTTTTTTATTTACAGTGTTATTCAATGAAAAATAATCAGGTACCTCACAACATAGCATTTAACTGAAAATCAATAGACAAAAAACATAAAAATAGAAACTCTTAGATGGTACAGTTATTGGAATTATTTAATTTTAACACTACTCAAAGTACTTTAATATATTAGTGACTCAAATGTTTAGCGATTAAAGGATAAAATGGAACATTTTCACAGAGAACTAATTCCATTAAAAAGTGTCAAATGGAGATTCTAGAATGAAAAATCTATAACTTAAAAACATGTTGAATTAGTTTAACAGAAGATTTTATACATCTGAAAGAGAATTAACCAAAATTTGGACAAGAAAAACATATTGAACCTGAAATATGGAGAGGAACAAAAGAATGGAAAACACAGGAAAGAGTACATAAGCCATATGACATGGAGGGTCTAAAATACATATACTGAAGGAAAGCAGAAAGGCCAAGGAGTAGAAGCAATATTTAAAGAGATAATCACTGCAGGTTTTCCAAAGTTGACAAACAGCATAAAGCCACAAATGTAACAAAGAGCTATGGACCCAAACATGATAAACACAGATAAAATTTAGGCATACTTTCATCAGACTACTATAAACCAAAGACAAGCAAAAGTCTTAAAAACATCCAGAGAAGAAAGACATCCCATCCTCAAAGGAGCAATGTATGACTGACAGCAGCCTCAGCAGAAATAGTGGAAATAATGGAAGCTACAATTCAGTAGATTGACATCTGCAAAGTACTTTAAAAACACACACACACACACACACACACATACACACACACACACACACACACACACATACCCCAATTGGCATTCTACTTTCAGTGGAAAGGAAATAAGTTTATTTTTATACTAACAAATACAAAACAAAACTTTGAAAAAGTAATTACCAGCACAACTGCACTAAAGGAAAGGCTAAAGGGAGTTCTTTAGGCAAAAGAAAAGGATTCTAGATAGAGCTTGACCATGCAAGAAGAAATGAGAAATGATGACAAGGAGGAATAATTGGGGTAAATTTGAATAAAAGTTGACTGTAAACAACTTTTGAGGCTTCACATAGAGATTTAAAATGCATGACAGCAATGACACTTAAGTCAAGAAAAATAAAATGGAGTTAGTCTTTAAAGAGTCTTGAGTTTTTCAGGACATGGTATAAACACAAATTGATATTGGATCAGTAATTCAGGGAGCCATATTGTAATCTCTACAACAATCACAAATAGAGCAGGAATATGTAAAGAACTACTGGCATGGGAATTATAATAATAAAAACACTCAATCCAGCAGAGGGCAGTACAAAAGAGAAAAAGCAACAAAGAACACATGGCTTGATAGAAAATTCAAACCCAAATGTACCTTAATTATAGTAAATATACACAAAACAGTCTCCACTTCAAAGGCAAAGATTGTCAGGTTGGATAGAAAGGATAGGAAAAATGGCTATTTGCTGCTTACAAGTGGCATATCTTAAATATGAACATGTAGAAAAGTTACAATAAATAAAATGTAACAAAGCCTAAACTAAAGAAAAGCTAGAGTAACAGAACCAAAATTCTAAGAAGTTGACAGAAAGCAAGATGCTTATTAGCAATAAGTAGGAAGCTTTACACTGATCACAGGTTTAATTTAACAGGAAAATATAACACTTTGAAATATTCTCTATGTTATATGCTTAACCTCAGATGTGTGATATTGCCTACTATCTAGTAGTTTGTAAAGAACAGAATTTTCTGAAGGCAAAAAGAACTGATAGCCTTTAGGTCATGGGAAAAATATTGGTACTGATTCCTTCTTTGTGTAACCTTCAAATTCAGACCATGCCATGCCTTTCAAAGAAGGTTGATGTATTTTGTTATCTATATCTCAGTTATATAATTGAGGAAATGGAAATGTAGGGTCCAACTTTTGAAGTAGGAGAGAAGAGACTTGGTCTAACTTTTTGCTGGTGGAAGTTGGTGCTGGGTGGCCCGACTGGGATCTTTGGGCAAAGTTGGGAATTGTTATTATTGTAAGGCTATTTGCTTTTGTGCTGCCATCAGAAGTTTTAGCAGAGTACATTGGATTCAGAGGTAGCCAGGAAAAGTGAAAGCATGCCAAGGAGAGTGAGAATCCCACCTTCTCTCTTCGGTATTTCACCCAGTGCATTAAAAAAAAGTGTCAGGAAAGTCACACGAGTCTTCTGAATCTTCTCTTCATTTAGTCTCTCATGTACCAGTTACCCATTGACTAAGAACATCTCCATTGACTAAAAGTTATGAAAACGTCCATGTGCCTTTGGAAGGGAGAAAAAGGAGATGGACAAAACCTATTCTTGAAAGATCTTAAAATAATATTCTGTACCAAGCTACTTCTCTTTGGAACTGCTGTTGTCCACCAAGATGAACAGCTTCAATCAGGGAGCAGTTTTTTCAAATCAGGTTTACAGCTTTGAACTTCAATGAAAACTGATTTTGTAAATTGTTAGTCAGTGGAATTACATTTTCAGTCTGGTTGTCTTTTCATTCAAAGAAGTCGAGCTAATGAGAGCAGGTGTTGGAGGGAAAATGAGTCATAAAATTATCCCTCTGTATCTGTTGGACCTAGACTGCTGAATTGAGAGTTGCTGAATTGGCCATTTGTTAGGATGCATTTCAGGATTTCCCCTAAAGTTTTACAAAACAGAAAATTTAAACAGCAATGTTAGTTTTTATGTACCATAAGGGGATGAAAGAAAATAATTCCTTTAGCTAAAGGAAATGATGGATGTAACTGCTATTGTAGAAATGGTTGTCTACCATTTTCCAGTTATTGCCATTCTTCTTTTACCATATGACCTCTGATTTTTATTGCTGAAATATAGAAGAAATAAGAGCATATTAGGGAAAGAATCCTATGAACTTCCAATTCTGTTCTCATACTTCTTTTTACCTCTCTTGGATGAAGTAGAAATAACGAGGATCTAGTGTATTACCCCTTTACACTTCTGCAAAGGTCCTTAACTCTTGCAAGAATCAAGTCAATTTTCTGTGTAAAATCCTGACAGGTCTTGTCAAAAAAACATAGTGTGAAAATGTAATGGAGCCTCATTTCATTGTGCTTGAAACTCCATTACAGAATGAAAGTTAGTGGTATAAGATACTGGTGAGAACGTGAAAATGCAGGCACCGAAGTAGGAATATTCTTTGGCTTGCTCCCTAACCTTAAAATACTATTTAAAGATGAATCTAATATTGGGGAGCATGCACACCAGATTGTTAGCAGTTGGTCACCTCTGAGGCATGCAATTAAAGGGTTGAGAGAATGGGAGACTTCTAATCCTTACGTTTTAAACTTTTGGAATGTTGAAATTTTTGTATAAACATGTTTTTAAGAAGGGTTTTTTAATGACCAGTTTTCTGTGTAACTGTGTAAACATTATGTTATTATATAAGGAGTATGGAAGAGATGCTTCATTTCTTATTGTTTCATCCATCAGACCCAGACTTTTGATCTCTGACAGATTTGTTTCCAAGGAAATAATTTTAAATGAGTAACCATTTTACACATAGGTAGCATTATCGCCTACCCTCTGGCGTGAGCATGCCAATCAACTGCCCCAGGCAGTTGAACATTTTATATTTAAATGTTTCCAGGGGAGAATGTACAGCTTTATTTATTATGAGGATATTCTCAAGTATATCTGTTTTGAGTAACTCATGCTACATTATAAGCATTTTCTTTTCTTCCCCTTGGAGAAGAACAGCTGCCTACTAACCCTCTGTGTACATACCCTCTTAAATTGTTAGAATGCTGTGCAGAGAGGTAGCCACTTGAAATTTAGCTGGATCTGAGCAATGTCCCAGATATTATGTGACATGCCTGGCATACAGTGATTAATGAAATATGGTCTCACATAGAGATACCAGCATGGATGTCCAGCTCAGAAGGCCTAGTGGCTTGGGAAGTGCTGCTTCATCTCCACTTACCACCCACTGTCTGATGGGATTGTTCCCTACCCACAAGGTTCCCCTTGCTCCTTTTTTTTTTCTTGCTTTTTTTTTTTTTGCGGGGGGGTGGTTTAAGGGTCTCACTGTCACCTAGGCTACAGTGCAGTGGCACTATCACAGCTCACGACAGCCTCTACCTCCTGGGCTCAGGCATTCCTTCCACCTTGGCCTCCCAAATAGCTTGGATTATGGGCATGTGCCACCACACCTGGCTAATTTTTTGAATTTTGTAGAGATGAGCTTTCACTGTGTTGTCCAAGCTGGTCTTGAACTCCTGGGATCAAACAGTCCACCTTCCTCCGTCTCCCAAAGTGCTGGGATTACAGGTGTGAGCCACCACACCCGGTCCCCTATCCCTTTTCTTTTGTGCTTTCCATGAGTATGGGACCAACACAAGGAGGGAGGAAAGCTATGGTACTGTCCTGGTTGCAAAGACAAAAACTGACCTGCCTTGGAAGCTCATCTCTGCTCCTCCTTTACAAATCTTGATTCTTCATTTGTAAAACAGAAATAATAGTACTGAACTCACCTTGTAGTTTGTTAGAGCCAAGTGAACTCTGTCAGTCCAAGGAGAATGGTTTAGCTTCTTGGTAACTAAAGTCACAAGAGATTTATGTGAAGTTAAATTCCAATTTATTATTTTGCAAAGGAAAAATATAACCATGCATCTGAGAGGACACTATTTCCTCTGGCTAGTACATGAACTACCCAGAGCGACATTTGTGTAGCTTAGGAACACAGAGTAAGGAGAATGAATGGCACAACTCAGGTATCTAACATTGTTAAGAACGATGCTGGAAGCAGCATCCCTCCAGCACATAGGCCAAGGTGGAGAAAGCCAACTTGGGAATTACAGGCGCTGAGGGCACATTGCTGTTTCTCAGCTTTTACAAAATGGGTATGATGACATTTGGTCACTAGCTTGGTTTAATGTGAAATAATTCAATGGGAAAAGGTCCCAAAGGTGCCAGGCTACTTAATTCCCCCTTTTAAAAAACATTGAGTCATAACTGATCTGTAATTCTGGATTCCTTTCTACTTTCCATGGGAATGGAAGGGTTTTCTGATGCCTGCTCTTTTCTTATCTATGTTTGTTTATATCATGCTGTCCTTGAAAACAATAGGTAACTGTCTAGATCACAAAAATTTATAAACAAGACATAGTCACATTTTATACATTCGCACTCATAGACATGCAACGCGAATACAGTAGCAATTCTGACAGAAGAGATTAAACAATACTTTGCGTAATGCCCATGTCTGCATAAATTTTACTTATAGACTCATTTCTCTCTATTGTTGTATGTTGATACTTGTAGGTATTGGACCAGTTGAAAAGGTTGTCAGATGTGCTTCTTTGAATGACACTACAGTTATTTCCATATCCAAGCTGTAGACAGTTGGTGTATATGCAGGCAACAAGGGGCAATATCTATATTCTCTATGCTTACAAGGACACAATATTCATCTCAAAAACATCTGACTTATAAATGACTCACAGATAGGCGCATTCTCTCCTGGCTGACTTCTCTCACCCTTGCTTGTGGAACTAGTTCTCGGAGAACCTGTGGATTCAGAACACTTTTCCACATCATCTGTCATCTTTCCATGTCATCTTTTTTATCATCTTTCTAGTGCAGATGTTGTTCCTTCTGGGAAGCACTTCTTGACTCCTGCAGAATTAGTTGCTAGCTTTTCTCTGTTGTAGGAAATCCATGGATGGCCTTTGTGGTTGAGGAGTGGTGCAGAGGGGCACATGACAGGCAGTTGACAGATGGTCACACTTAGTAGGCTGAGTTCAGTTTGAAGGACTTAGTGTGACATGCTGAAGACATTGGGCTTTATCTCATAAGCACTTGGGAGACTAGAGTGTTAAACTTTGAAATAAAGTTAACTAGATTAGCATTTTTGTTTGTTTGTTTTTTGAATGGGAGTCTCACTCTGTTGCCTAGGCTGGAGTGCAGTGGCATGATCACGGCCAATGCAGCTTTGACTGGCTGGGCTCAAGCGATCCTTCCATCTCAGCCTTCCAAGTAGCTGGAACCACAGATGCACACCACCAAAGCCAACTAATTTTTAAATTTATTATAGAGATGATGCCTCACCAAGTTGCTCAGGCTGGTCTCGAACCCCTGGACTCAGGCAGTCCTCTTGCCTCCCCTTCCCAAAGTGCTGGGATTACAGGTGTGAGCCACTGCACCTGGCCTAGCTAGGTTAACATTTTGAAAATTATTTTACAAAAGCAGCCCATGGTCTGATTGGCACTGTAATCTAATAAAGTGCTAACAGGTAGTCTTACTTTACAACTGGGACAATGGCTTCGGTGATTCTGCATAAAGAACATCTTCAATCAAAGTTTGAAAATTATAGGAAAATATTATTGCAGCAAGTGCATGATTATTAGCTGAAAAAATTATGAGAATTTGACATTGCGATTTCTATGGCTAGAAAGATGGGTCTTTGAGAACAATTCTGTCTTCCTCTCCATTTGCCCTTTGTGCAGTGTCCTCACTGCTGAAGGATGGAAGCCTCCCTCCTCAAGGCCATTTGTTTACTCTGTATCCAGGACTCAGTCACATGTTCTTTTAGCCATTACCTTCCCAATAGTAGACCCACTAACTTGGCTTGTTTGTAGAGTCGACTTTTCTATATTAATATAGTACTAGAACAAGGTCCTTGAATACAGAAATTTGAGATATGGGTGGGAATCAAGCTAAGATTACATCATAATGTTCATTCTTTAGAACTGTTGACAAAGTTGAAGAGGCAGAGAATGGGACCCTTAGACAATAGAGCAGAAAGAAGAAAGGGTGTACTTCTTAATTGCTGCTAGAAGAGGGAGAGACAGCAGATCTTTCATTTGCATCTTTCCAACTTCTCAGGTTATAAGACTCCTTCTGCTTGGCCCTAAATATTTGTAGCAATTATGAGGAAAGACCCCCCCCCCCAAAAAAAAAACCCGGAATTATTTTTTGGAGGGTAAGTAGTACAGGTTTCCCCCACTCAATAAGTGTTTTAGGAACCCATCGCAATCAGTGTTCTGGCTAGCATTGTGAGAGGCTGCGTTCAGCTTCAGTGAATTTTTTTGGAGATGTTTTTCACTGTTTGCCCATTTCATGATGGGTGATTTATGAGTACACCTACCTACACTGAGCTGAATGTTCAGCAGTTTTTGACCAAAAATGGCGTGACCTCCATGCCCCACCTTCCTATTCACCTACTAGTCTTTCCCCGAGAGACTTTTTTTGTTTCCCTGATGAAAAAAGTTCTCAAAGGAAAGCATCTTGCTGATGTGGAAGAGATGAAACAAAAAATGGCAGAAGCACTAAAAGACATCAGAATTGATTAACTCAACAACTGTTTTGAGCAGTGGATGAAGTGTCTCAATAGGTGTATTGCATCATATGGAGAGTATTTTGAAGGTGACTGAAGTTTAAACATGTAAGAATAAATATTCAATTTTTTATAAATTCCATTTTTTGGGGGGTCACCCCTTGTAAATCCAGCTTACATTTATCTTAGATCTTATTAAGGATTTAAACCTGTATGAATATTTTATTTTTCTTATCAAATAGGGTAAATAGAGGTGATATACAAGAAGAGGTCACAGTTTGAAAGACTAGAGGATTAATTTTCCGGTGCTGCTTTGAAATATGGCTTTGAGAAACTGCAAAGTTATGTTTTTGTTTGTTAAGAAGTAAGTTCTGGGCTAGGTGAGATGGCACCTATAGTCTCAGTGTGTTGGCAGGGCAAGGCAGGAGGATCTCTTGAGACCAGGAGTTTGATAATAGCCTAGACCAGGTAGTGAGACCCTGTGTCTACAAGAAAAAGTTTAAAAGATAGTTAGGCATGGTGGTGCACACCTGTAGTCCCAACTACTCAGGAGGCTGAGGTGGAAGGATCGCCTGAGCCCAAGAGTTTGTGGTTGAGGTGAGCTATGATAGTACCATTGTACTCCAGCCTGGGCAACAGAGTGAGACCCTGTCTCTTAAATAAAAAAAAGTTCTGGGGGCAAGCTATTTTTATCATTGTGAAAGGGGTTAGGAATATATAATTTTAGTAATAGTGTTAATATATGTAAATACTAAGCACAGCACTTGGAAAATTTATGGAGAGAAATCTTGAAATCATAATAAGACCTAGAACTATTATAATGGAGAATCACATGATTCTTGTAGGTTAGCTCTTTGTGTTTTATATACTAGATGAAGAATGTGACATTATTTACTGAGCACTTATTAAGTACTTATTAACCAGACAGCATGTTGACACTGAGGATATCTATAAACAAGTCCTCCTAGACCTGACATTCCAGTGGATGATTGACCAATCTTCAATAAAGAGAAGAGCAATAATTAACTTGTTACTTGATTCATGTGACTGTCTAAAAAATACTGCATCCTTGGATTACAGAACAGAGCTACTAAGGCAGTTATTGAAGTTTTGTCCCAAAGTGCAGGAAATGTGAACTCCAAACACATGTAAATGAAATTTAAGCAGTTTCACTTATTCTCGCTGCTCTCTACTGATGTTCTGTTTTGTGTAAACCTCTGCAAAATGAGTTCCATATAAAGCTGAAACAAGCCAGGCTCGGTGGCTCAGCCTGTAATCCCGCGCTTTGGGAGGCCGAGGTGAGTGGATTGCCTGAGCCCATGGGTTCGAGACCCGCCTGGGCAGCTTGGCGAGACCTCATCTCTACAATAAATCAAAAAAAAAAAAAAATTAGCCGGGCGTGGTAGCGCGCGCCTGTAGTTCCAGCTCCTTGGAAGGCTGAGGCAGAAGGATCGCCGGAGACCAGCAGGTTGAGGCTGTGGTGACTGGGAGCGGCCACTGCACTCCAGTTTGGGTGACAGAGTGAGACTCCAACTCAAAAAAAAAAAAAAAAAGCTGAAATCAAGTGTCTAATATATCTGTTAGTTATATGTATATGTATGTATAGGTATAGTTATAGGTATAGATTTATTAAATAGATACATCAGTGTTTACATTGTGCCAGACCTAGTTTATTGCATCTTCCAGGAGCTTCTTGGCCATCATTTTCTTCTCTGCTTCCCTAATACCCCTCCAGGGATATTTCTTGATGCCCACTGCATTCTTTAGACACAGAGCTCATGGTACCATTTTGATCTTCATGGCATCAGTAAGGTAGTCATGGCACCTCTACAGGGCCACCCAGGCCCACTGTTACACCTGTCCCCCAACTCTGATGTTACTTGTGATCAAGAACTAGCAAACCAACATTCTTGACTGGTACCCTGGGGCTTGTATGGACTTTTGAGGTTCAGTTACCCTCTACCCCTTGGATGCCCACTGGAGTTCTTGTAACCCTGGCCTGCACAGTTGTTGCCACTCCTGTTGGGGAAACTTAGGTTTCCAGGACAGCTGCCAGAAGAACCAGGCACCAATCAGAAATGTGGGGGTTGGTGCTCTGTGAGGCAACCTTGACTGTTGAAGACCAGAACTGGTGACTGAATTCTTCCCCCATGGCAGACTGTGTGTAGATTAAGGGGTTTTTACAGCTACTCTGATCTGTGCTTGAGAGAACTGTGGCCTGGTCAGTAAGCAGCCTCTTCCTATTCACTCTTATTCGCTATCCCCTCCCCTGCCTCTTGACCCTGCCTTCCTCACTCCTGCCTCCCTCACTACCATATGCATGTAAGCCAGGGAGTGTTTTCCCAGACCCCATTTCCAAGGGAATCCAGGCAAAAGTGGAAATGGAGGACTAGAAGATTTGGGGTTCGTATTTGAGAAAGTTTGTGAAGAATTTTCCCGTCCTTGAAGTGAGAGCACAGCGGGGAGTCTGCCTTATTCATTCCCAGCCCCAGGCAAAAGACCTGCTGATATATATGACTTGGACAACACAACCACTAAAGTCACAGAACTAGCTAAGTAGCCTTTCCAAACTTAGTAGTCATATGCTAACTTCTTTCCCCATCTTTTTCTCTTGTACTGTTAAATTTGCATTTAACAGAAATGCCAAATACTTGTATGTAGCAGAAACATTAAAAACGAGGAGCACCCATCATGCAGGGAGACTATCTTAGATGTATATTATAGAGGAATAATTTTATTTGGTATATAAGAGTCAGTGATTTGCACCAGATTTGCACAAGGATGGTGATGCTTTAGAACACAGTAGAGGCCTACTCCTTCCTCTCTCTCTGGTTTCCAATTTTTATTTTACAGGCCATCTTCTGCCCTCTGGTTCCTGCCCCTGCCATTTTAAAGGAAGTATACCTATTAGTATTCTCAAGTGCCTTCTATCTGAATCCCAATCCCAGTTATTCTTTGACATACATAACAAATGCATCCTTTAAAAACTATTCTCTGAGAAAGAAGCCATTTCTGATCCAACCTCCCTGGTCCATCCCTCCATCCTTTGTGCTGCCACTGTACTTCCTACAGCCAGGCTATATTGTAGTTAAATCTTCAGCGCATCTTGGTTCTCCTGTAGGATGAGCCCCTGAGCTCCCTGAAGCCCTGGTCCATGTCCTCCTCACTTTTGAGCCCCGGCTCCTAGGCTTTTGGCTCTGTGTCTAGACCTTTAATAAATGTGTTCTATGTGACTGAACATGTGATTTCTCAGCTTCTCTTCCCTGCCCTGCAAGATTTTTTGTTTTTTTTTTACTGGAGGTTTGCAGTTCTGTAAATCCCCTAAAAAAATTTATGTTTTGTGCTTTAAGTTTCTGCTTATAAAGTAAACAGAATAATGATTAAAATGAAACACACTTTGTGTTTATAGTAATATGAAAACTAAGTGAGGCTAACAATTACTCACTGAGGATTTTCATGTCTTTAATATTTGAATGCAATCTGGCTTATTGCAGCCAGGCTTTGCAAGTGACAGCAGAATATTTTAAAATATTTATACTTGCACCTAATCAGCATTCTCTACAACTTATTTTGGGTAAATTGAAGTGAGCCTAAAATATCTGTAAAATATACTTAAAACAAGTCTAAAAACCACGAGACGTTGAAGGCTTTTGTTAAACTAATTCAAATGTTGAATTTTGATTGATTCTTCTTCTGAGGATCAGGTCTGTTTTGGTGAAGGTCAAGAAACAACTCAACATATAGTTCTTCTATGTTTTTACACACCATCTTACACACCTTTCTCTCAGAGGGAGGTAATAGGATGAAGATTGTTTGGGATTGTGTGTGTGTGTGTATGAGACAGAGAGACAGAAAGAGACAGAGAGAGAGAGACAGAGAGAGAGAGAGAGAGAGAGAGAGAGAGAGAGAGAGAGAGAGAGAGAGAGAGAACCCATATATGGGAAGTCAAAATCTTAATACAGACAGCAGTACCTACTCCTTAAAAAAATAGGTCATATATTTGACTGAATATTGGGGAGAAATTCTCGTCTCCAGATATATATCTGATCTAGGTGCTTGAAATTCTATGCTTTTTGAAAACTTCTTTATAATGCAAGCAGCCATAAGGAAAGAGTAGTCACATAAAGACATGAATATTTAGAATTTGAGTTCTAGACCTTTTTTCAGAATGATTTGTCTAAATGCATAAAGTAAAATTTATAAGGTTATAGTGAAACCAATTAAATACAAAATAAAGGTATTCAAATCTTAAAAATTGGAGGAAGATGGCAGTGGAACCAGTCATACTATGCAAGTCCCCAGTGGGAGTGTATGGAAAATTTTGTGTACTTGTCTGTAAGTGAGTTGCTGACTAAGTGTGGATTTAGAGCAAGTGGCCAGGGATCTCCTGGTGAAGCGGCTGGTGCCATAGCTGCTCTGCTTGGACCCTAGAGTTTTCTGGGATGCAGGAACCAAGTGCCATCTTTTAAAAAATCAGCAAAGCCCTTCCTGGAAAGAAGCTGCTGGGAGTAACTGCTGACTCTAGGCTCTGGCTCACCACCACAGCACCTGGCTGAACACTGGCAGCAAGGGCTGTGGAGGGAGCACAGTGAAGGAACCCAAAGGGAGAGTACCACTGGAGAAGATAAAACATGCACTCTACCACCATCTTGAGAACTGGGCAGGGAAATGCTCCAGCTTGCTCACCACGGAGCCATGGACTCGATCTCTGTGACAGGCAGATTAACTACTCAGGGACTGATCGTAACCTAAAGGGAATATCTTGAAAGCACAAACTTCAGAGGGACAGGATGAATGCTGACTCTCAAGCGCCCCATCCCCTACCCTGATTCCGCTGTGGGACAAAGCATATGACCAGAAAAGGATGAGGAAGAGCTCCAAAGAGATCCCCAGTCATTTGGGGGCTGACCCAACCCCCTCCTCCCCAGCAATTCTCTGAATGTCAAACCTACACAACTAGGGCACAATTGAGAGAGATGAACCCAGGCAGAGCCTAGGCATCAGCCATCTTAGGAGGACTCTACTCCAGGATAAGCCTGACGGGGGTACACCCCCGTCCCCGCCAGTACTTGGGGAAGAGACAGTCCTCCACCTTTCCACCAGAGTGGATCCCCTTGACCATAGGGGAGTGGTGGGGTGGGGGGTGGGGCAGAAACCCCACCCACTCCTACTGCCTTCTCCGCTTTCCCCAGCCAGACACCGTGGAGATTGTGAATGAGGCTGCAGCCATGGGAGACAACAAAGGGTCTTACCTGTGAGCTGCTGAGAATAATAATTACAGAACCTGCAACGATAGGACAGTTTTTAAAAATTAGTTTTTTTTCCTTTGTGCATGAGTATGTGAGGGTTCGATCTGCATTCTCTACACCCTTTTTTCACTTTCTCTTTCTTCTGTTTTTCTTTCTTTCTTCTTTTGTTTTTTGTTTTCTGTTTATGTGTGTACCTGAATGATTGAGTGTTCATCTTTCAGTCTGTTTGTTTGTTCTTCTCTGTGTGTGTGTGAGTGTATGTGTGAGGGATTGATCTGAGTTCCTTTTTTTCTCTTTACTTTTTTCTTCTCTTTTTGTTTTGTGTTGGGGGTGTGTGTGTGTGTGTGTGTGTGTGTGTGTTTGGTTTTCTTGTTTTGTTTGTTTGTTTTGCTTTGTTTTTTTCCAGGTTTTTTATTTCTTTCTGTGTGTGTTTAATTTTTCTTTACTTTGGTATCTGCTTTTGTTTTTCCATATTTTGTTTTGTAATTTTTGTCTGTCTTATTTCATTCTACTTTTCTTTGTTCTCCTCATTGCTGTAACTGTATCTTGGACTCAGGAGATACACACATGTACCTATTGCATCATCATATGGAGTGCTGGTAGGGAGTACATCTCAAGAACTCATATCATAATCAGTGAACATTGTAATTTGCAAATAATTTCTGAATCCTAGTTCTCCATCCTCTACCTTATTTGACTCTCAAAACTACAAGAGACAGCAGTCTGTTTCAAAATAGAACAAATTCAGAGCCCTGATCAGGGAAGAATAGAGAGCTGAGCAAACAACAGAAATGAAAGCCTCTCCCACTGCCACTGAATAATGGAACTAAAGACTAAAAGAAAGAGATCTGTCACAAATGAAGAAAAAAATCAGTGGAGGAACACAGATAATTCCCTGTGTGCCAAAGAGAAAAATGCCTAAAAAAAATCAGACCTCAGAGCCCCAGAATGGAAGTTACCAACAACTGGCTTCAGAATTAGGGAATGAATGAATGGAAGGAGTGAATAAGACTCAAGAAAGACAAGATGCAACACTTAAAGAACTTGTAGCAGAGATTTTGGCCATAAAAAATTTCATCCAGGAAATAAATAACAAGATGACAAACATGGAGAGCAGAATTAATCAAGCAAAAGAAAGAATCTGAGAACTTGAATACCAAAGCATGGAATTAACCTGATCTGTAAAAAAACATAGAAGGAAAACTCAGAAAGAAAGGACAAAGTCTATAAGAGATATCAAGAGGCCAAACCTACACTGATTGGTATCTGAGAAGAAGGGGATACAGAGAACACCTTGAAGCAAGTATTCCAGGATATTTTGCAAGAAGACTTTCTCCATCTCACCAGAGGTGTGACCATCCAAACACAAGAGATACAGAGAACCCCCGCAAGACATCAAATGTGAAGACTAACTCTTAGACACAGTAATTCACCTACACAAAGTAGGTACAAAAGATAAAATCCTAAAGGCAGCAAGAGAGAAAGGTCTCAGACTACCTACTGGGGAAAACCAATCAGAGTAACAGTAGACCTATCAGCAGAAACACTACAAGCTAGAAGGGACTAGAGTCCAATATTCAAAGTTCTCAAAGATAAACAATTTCAGCCAAGAATTTTCTACCTAGTCAAGCTCAGCTTCATCAGCAATGGAGAATTAAAATTCTTTCTAGATACCCAATCTCTAAGAGATTATACAGCTTCCAGACCAGCTCTACAGGAGATGCTTAAAAAGCTATTAAGCACAAAAAAAAGAAAAAGAAGAATACACTTCCCAAGAGAACACAGAATCAACAGAGAATACACTGTGATTGCAAACTTGAAAACATACACATACATCAACCCAAAAGTTAAATAAAACAAACAAATGAACAAAGAAAAAACTTTATAAGAACCTCATGATGAGGATAAACAATCAAATTTCAATAAAAAGCCTAAGCATGAATGGACTTACTATACCACTGAAAAACACAGAATGGCAAACTGGGAAATAAACCATGACCCAATAATTTTCTGGATCCAGGAAACTCATCTCACCACAAGGGATGCACACAGACTCAAAGTTTGGGGAGGGAAAATGAATTTCCAGGTGAATGAATTACAAAAGAAGGTAGGAGTCATGATCTTACTATCAGACAAAACAACCTTTAAGCTATCAAAAGTAAAAAAAAAATACGGAAGGACACTGCATAATAAGTGTTTCAATCCATCAACAAGAAATATCCATCCTGAACATATATGCACCCAACACAGGAACACCAGCATTTATAAAGCAACTACTAAGTAAACTAAAAAAAGATATTGACTTCAACACTATTATAGAGACTTAAATACCCCACTAACAACCTTAGATAGATCATCAAAGCAAAAAATCAACAAAGAGATCCAGAACTTCAACTTGACACTTGACCAAATGGACTTAATAGACACCTACAGAACACTCCACCCAAAACCACAGAATATGCATTCTACTCATCACCATATGGAACATGCTACAAGATTGATCACAGCCATGGCCACAAATCAAGCATAAACAAATTTCATAGGATCAAAATTCTGCCATGCATCTTCTTCGACCACAATGGAATAAAAATAAATATCGACACCAATAAAATTCCCCAAAACCCACAAAGACACAGACACTAAACAGCATGATGCTGAATGACTACTGGGTCAACACAGAAATCAAAGCAGAAGCTAAAAGATTCCTGGAAACAAATGAAAATGAAGAAACATCTTAGCAAAACCTCTGGGATGCCATGAAATCAGTTTTAAGAGAAGAATTTATATTTCTCCAAACACACATCAAAAAAATGGAAAGTTCATAAGTTAACAGCCTAACAAATCACTTAAGGAAGCTGGAAAGACAAGACCATCAAAACCCTAACTGTAGCAGAAGAATCCAGATCACCGAAGTAAAAGCCCAAATACAGGATATAGAAGACAAAAATATTTCAGAAAAAAATCAACAAAACAAAAAACTGGTTATTTGAAAGAAGAAACAAGATTGATGGACCCCCCCCAGCCAGTATGACCAAGAAAAGAAGAAAAAGCCCAAATAAATACAATCAGAAATGCAAATGATCAAATCACAATGAACCCCAAAGAAATACAAAAGATTGTGAGAGATTACTATGCACACCTGTATGGAAACAAACTTGATAACCTAAATGGAATGGAGGACTTGCTGACATCACACAACATCCCAAGGTTGAAGCAAGAAGATATGGAGATACTAAATAGACCAATAACAACAAAGGAAATTGAGTCTGTCATAAGAAAACTACCTATATATATATATATATATATATATATATATATATATATATCTCCTGGTCCAAATGGCTTTCTAGTGAATTCTACAAGCATACAAGGAGAAGCTGATACCAATTCTTTTGAGAGTATTCCAGGTTATTGAGAAGATGGAATTCTCATCATTTTACAAAGCTAATGTCACACTGATACCAAAACAGGGGAAAGTTCCAAAAAAGAGAACTACAGGCCAATATCCCTAATGAACATAGATGCACAATTTCTCAACAAGATTCTTGCAAATCGAATCCAATAACACATCTCAAAATCATCCACTGTGACCAAGTAGACTTTATCCTCAGGATGCAGAACTGGTTCAACATCTGCAAGGCCATAAATGTAATTAAATACATCAATAGATGTAAAAACAAGAACCACATGATTATATCATTAGATGCAGAAAAAGCTGTCGATAAAATCCAACATTTCTTCCTGATAAAATCCCTCAAACACCTAGGCACAGAAGGAACATACCTCAAAATAATAAGCACCATCTATGATAAACCCACAGCCAGCATATTGCTAAATGGACAGAAACTGGAAACATTTCCCCTAAAAACTGGAATAAGACAAGGCTGCCCGCTTGTTCAACATTGTGTTGGTAGTCCTAGCTAGAGCAATTAGACAAGAGATGGAAATCAGGGGTATCCAAATAGGAAAAGAGGAAGTTAAGTTATCCCTCTTTGCTGACGATATGATCCTATACCTCGAAAATCAAAGAGAATCTTTTAAAACCTCCTTGAACTGATAAAGGACTTTGGCAAAATCTCGGGGTACAAAATAAATGCGCAAAAGACAGTTGCAGTCTTATACACCAACAACAAACAGGCAGAGAACCAAATAAAAAGCACAATCTCATTCACAGTAGCCATAAAAAAAGTGTAATACCTTGGCATCTTCCTAACCAGAGAAGTGAAAGACCTTTACAATGAGAACTACAAAACACTGCTCAAAGAAATCCAAGAAGACACAAACAAATGGGAAAATATTCCATGCTCATGGATAGGAAGAATCAACATTTTTACGATGTCTATCTTACCAAAGACAATCTACAGAATCAATGCAATATCCATTAAATTACCAACATGATTCTTCTCAGACCGGGAAATGACAATACAGAAATTCATATGAAAATATAAATGACCACAAATAGCCAAAACAATTTCTAGCAAAATAAATGAAGTGGGAGGTATCACACTTCTAGACTTTAAACTTTACTATGAGGCTACAATAATCAAAACAGCCTGGTATTGGTACAAGAACAGGTATATGAGCCAATGGAACAGGATGGAGATTCTGGAAGCAAAGCCTCAATTTCTCAACCAACCCATCTTCAACAAAGCCTCCACTAACAACCACTGGGGAGGGGAGAACTTACTCAGTAAATGGTGTTGGAAAACTGGCTGACCATATGCAGAAGATTGAAATAGGAGACCTGTCATCACACAAAAAGCCAACTCTAAATGGATCAAAGACCTAAACATAAAACCTCAAGATGTAAGAATCTTAGAACACACAGGAGACACCCTTACAAAAATCAGAGTAGGCAACCAATTCTTGATCAAAACCCCAAATGTCCATTCTATAAGAGATAAGATAGAGAAGTGGGACCTCATTAAACTGAAAAACTTTTGCAAAGCAAAAGAAATCATCAAGAGAGTGGGGAGACAGCCCACAGAATGGAAAAAAAATATTTGCCAACTGTGTATCTGACAAGGCCTAGCATCCAGGATCTACAAGGAACTCAAGCGTGCTGAAAGGAAAAAACAACCCCATTAAAAAGTGGGCAAAAGATATGAATAGACACTTCTCAAAAGAAGATATATGAGCAGTCAACAGACACATGAAAAAGTGCTCAGCCTCACTAGTCACCAGAGAAATGCAAATCAGAACCACATTGAGGTACCACCTAATCCCAGTAAGAATGGCCACCATTAATAAAACAAACAACAACAGATGCTGGAAAGAATATGGAGAAAATGCGTCTACACTGCTGGTAGGAATGCAAACTAGTTCAACCTCTATGGAAAACAGTGTTGCTATTTTTTTCTTTCTTTTTTTTTTTTTTTTTTCTGAGTTGGAGTCTTACTCTGTTGCCCAGGTTGGAGTGCAGTGGCACACTCACAGCCACCCCAGCGTTGACCTCCTGGGCTCTGGCAATTCTTTCACCTCAGTCTTCCAAGTAGCTGGAATTACAGGTGCATGCTACTGTGCCTGGCTTATTTTTGATTTATTGTAGAGACGAGGTCTTGCCAATTTGCCTGGGCTGGTCTCAAACCTGCGGGCTCAGGCAATCCACTCACCTCGGCCTCCCAAAGTGCTGGGATTATAGGCTGAGCCACTGAGCCCAGCCTGGTGTTGCTATTTCTAAGAGAACTAGAAATTGACCTTCCATATGATCCAGCAATCCCCTATACCCAGAGGAACTCAGACCGTTCTAGAAAAACCATACCTGCACACTCATGTTTATTGCAGCACTATTCACAATAGCAAAAACATGGAACCAGCCGTGCTGCCCTCGAATCCGGATTGGATTAAAAAATGTGATACATATACACGAGATAATATTATGCAGCCATAAAGTAGGACAAACATGAACTTCGCAGCAACTTGGATGTTTTTAGAATATAATACTCAGTGATCTATCACAGAAACAAAGAACAGAGTACCACATGTTCTCACTTATAAGTAGACCCTGAACAATAACCATCATACTATAAAAAAGAGTTTGACTGTAGCAGGATACTGCCCCAGGACTGGGGGTGGGAGGAGGGCAGGGGGGAGGGAGAACAACACCAATAAGGGTGTCTAATCTCAAACTAGGCAAAATAGGGACCAAAGGGCGTCCCAAACTTTACCTATGTGATGACCTTTTGTATACCTAATCCTGAATTATACCACATATCTTTAAAATAAAAAAATCTTAAAAGTAAAACTAAATTTGTGATATGATAAATGATTTTATCAGTGTACTAACAATGAACCCTAGCAGTAGGTTGATTCACTTTAATAATTTCAAATATGAATGTAAATTTGTTTATTTATTTATTTATTTTTTGAGTTGGCATCTCACTTTGTCAGCCAGACTGGAGTGCAGTGGCACACTCCCGGCCACCGCAGCCTCAACCTCCTGGGCTCCGGCGATCCTTCCACCTCAGCCTTCCAAGTAGCCAGAACTACAGGCGTGCGCTACCACACCCGGCTAATTTTTTGATTTATCGTAGAGATGAGGTCTCGCCAAGTTGCCCAGGCAGGTCTCGAACCTGTGGGCTCAGGCAATCCACTCACCTCAGCCTCCCAAAGCATGGGATTACAGGCTGGGCCACCAAACTCGGCTGTGAATGCAAATTTAAGTGAATGTAACCTGGTAACATGGCATGAAAATCTCTGTCATGTTTTATTGATGACAAAGTCAGAAGAATTATTGTAATGTGTTACCTACATTATATTTGATGGAAATACTACATTCATTTAGAAGGTATTGGAAAATAAGTTGCAGTTTTCTTTTTATTCAAGTTCATGGAGCCCTTGAATTTTATCCATGGATACTTCCCAGGGATTTCTCTGATTTAGTTGATTTAAATTTTAAGCAAACGATTGGAAGTACAAGGAAATGTAGGGTAAGAAAAAAATAGGAAGTTGGAAAAACGATACTTTTGCTGGAACTAGTTCTGCTAAGACTGAATGCTGTCTCTATGATATTGAGCATACTAAGTGAAGTTGCTCAATACATGTGACTCTCAGAAAAATTTCATCTTTGTTTGGCTCTAAAGAAGAAATGACTCTCATCTTATTAATACAGAATTCTGATATTCCCTGCCACAGGTCTTATTGTGCAGGGAATTTCAGAACAATAAGGTAACTGGGTAAGTTATCTGAGGATGCCTATGACCTGTCCATTTTTAAAAATTGTTTTTCTGTTTTTTTTATTTTTTTGAGTCAGAATCTCACTCTCTTGCCCAGGCTGGAGTACAGTGGCATGCTCATGGCCACTGCAGCCTTGACCTGCTAGAGGCAAGCAATCCTTCCACTTTAACCTTACAAGTAGCTGAGTCTACAGGTGTGCACCACCAAGCCCAGCTAAATTTTTTTGTTTATTGTAGAAATGAGGTCTCACCAAGTTGCCCAGGCTGGTGGTCTCGAACCCTTGGGCTCACGCAATTCTCTCGCCTCCACCTGCCAAAGTGCATGAGCCACCACACCTAGCCGACCTGTCAGTTTATTAAGTTATTCGAAGTCACAGTACAAACTTTGACTAGAAGAAAAATGAAATACGAGCATACCTCTTAAGGGAGATTTCTGTGTATTACTTCTTACAGTCACAATTATCTTTCTACCATTAGGTTTAGAATGGGGAAAAGTTTGGAAATAAGATTAGTGCTCACAGTTTCATCAACCTTTTTGCTTAAGTGTTTGTCTTTTTTTAAAGTTTCAAAATGTAATATAAACTATGATTTTGACTTAATTGATCTTTGGTCTGGCAGTTTCACATGGATAGGTGAATGGTGAGGCCTTAGATTTTTTAGATTTTAAGTTTTCCAAAGAAGGAAATGATATTTTCTTCCTGAAGTGGTAAGTGTCCATTATTAAGGTGATGCCATTTTTAGGAGTGTTGATTTCTCTGAGCATGTTCTAATGCAGATCATTTTTGGATGCTTCCTCTGGGGCCATGAAGATCAGCTCATGTTATGGCTGACCACATGGGGTTGTTCCTTTTAAGCTCCTAACTGACATGTGCATCAGGATACCCTAAAAACTAAGGACCGTGTCTCTTCCCTTGGGGTAGAGATTGGACCATGCCAGGCTAATCTTTGTAACCTGATCATGAAAGCTAAAGGTTCTGAAATGAAAATCGAAGCTGAAGCTGAAATTGCACTATGGCATGGCAGTCTTAAGCCTCAGCAGATGAAGTTGTTTTAGAGAGCTAAATTTTTGAGATGACTGACAAGTAACCATCCTTTAGTACGAGGACTTGTTTTACTGCTTTTGTGGGAAAATAATTCTAAACTCTGTCAGGCACCTCCCTGCCTTATCAAACATAAATTAACCTGTTTGTGGTAAGTTAAGGCCATCACTAAGAACACAAATGTTTTCCCCCAGACCTGCTACAACATAATGGCTTACTTATGCTTTTAACTACCGCCAGCTGCTCTGCTTGAACTTGTCGTTTTTTATTTTATAGTATCTTTCTTTTGGACAAGTGAGTTTTCTCATTGTTGCCTGAGCATCTGCTTTGGCAATCACTTCTTTCTTGTGAAGGTGCGGAAACCAGATAACATAATTTTTTTGTGTGTGGTTAAGCATAGTTTCTGAGTCACCTGAATAAATTTGATATTTGTTTTGGCTGCTAAGATTTTTGTTTTGGTTTACTTATTCTCTAGTATTTAATTTTCCATGTAACTGAGAAGACTTAATTCTAAATAGATGGTACCCCATCCTCTCATCTCTTCATTTCACTGACAACCAGTCAATATACAGTCTGATAATTTAAAATATTAAATCAACTGGATGATTTTTATTTGAAATATTATAAAACCATTTCAGATTTTTTTTTCAACAATTTTGAAATATTCTTTGCCTTTAGTTTGGTTTTCTCCTCTGAGTCTCACACTCTGTGGGGGTAATTCTGCCTAATGAAAAGGCTTAAAGATGGTCTCTAAAATACTCTCCAAAAGAACTGCCTCTGGCAGTTTACCCTCATGGGGGTAAAGCAGCTTTCAAACCCCTCACAATATGGTTAGTTTTGAAGTATCTGTCCTGTTTGTGTGAAAGGTGGAAGTTCAGCTTCCTGGAATACCATTTAAGGCAGTAATGCAACTCTTGAAAGACGTTTTTATAAAAGCAAAGCACCATGCTGTAAAGAACAAAGCATTTTAATGTGAACTGCTATTACTCTTGGAAGAGCCCAGTTGATATCCTGGAAAGCCATACTGTGATTCCCAAAACATCTGTGGACATACTGTCCCTCCTGTGGTTGAATCACATCCTGATATCAGCTGTTGAGTGCTGGTTAGTTCTTCTGAAGTTTGCCCAGTGAATAAAGTGAATCACAAGTATTTCTTCACCCTCCAAGATATTGATGATATACTTGCATTGATAATATACTTGCATTTATGTGTGCTTTACAATTTCTCATTGATGGTCCAGTTTAGTTTTTAATTTACCCTGACAATAATCCTAAGTTATATTAGTCAGGTTTTTTTCCCCCCCGTGTAACTCTCTTCCTTCTAGGGCTTTGAACATGTCTCTGACATGACAACTTTTAATTATTTGATTACATGATTGCTTACCCTGTTAGACTGGAAACTTCTGAAGGGTCATGGATATGCCAAATATCAGTGTCTGTTATCTATAAGAGGCTCACAAACATTTGCGAAATGAATGAATGCTGAGTACCTAGTTCCATTCTCCTTCCACCTCAGGCCTGGTTTGCTTCTCATCCTGGAGTACTCACTCAGCCTAGAGATCCCTTCCTCTGGGGAGCCATCACTAGCACCTCTCCTTTCTGAGCTAGCTTTAGTGCCCCTTTTCAGTTTGCCCTTAGTGAATGTTCGACTATCTCTCTCATTGTTCACACCATTACAACTTCATTATCTTTCTACCACACTAAGAATGAGACTTGAATTTTACTCAGCTTTGAATCACTGGTGTCTACCAGACCTGGACAGTGATAACTCAGTACATGTGCATAGTGGATTTAAGGAGTGATCAAAGATAGAGTTCTAATTGTAGATTCCTAAGACCTTGAATTATTTGCTCAGAAATTTGGAATGTATTGTAGGGATTCCTGAGAAACAAATCAAGTTTGCTTTTCCTCCCTAGTGTGTTAATTGTATAATGATAAAGAAAACAATGTAAAGGAAGAAAATAAGATGCATTAAGTGATTTTAAAATGCTTTTATTCCATTTCTTGTTCACAATGCATTGTGGTAGTTAATTCAACAACTAATTGAGTGCCTGTCATACTCAGAGTATGCAAGATTAGTGCTATAGAAATACAAAATTTACTATTTTGCTTTTTTGCCAGATAAAATTCAGTTGTTAGCATAATATGGAATCACTGTTCTTTTACATCATGTAGGCTAAGAATCATTTTGGACACCAGCTCCCCAGCCTATCAGTATCCATTCAGACATAGAATCCTTGTAACTCAATACCCCATTTATCCTTCCTCATGAATGTTGGACTCTCTCTCTCTTTGTTCACACCATTACCTCAGTAACACTGCCCTAGATTACTGGCCTGCTACCAAGCTCATATTTTCCCTGCAGGTTGTCATAAACGTTGTATTCTTGCACACTTATATTCATATTGCTTTACTGATCTACCCAGTGTGTTTATGTGTACCTGGTTTGTTTTTTCACCTGGATTAAGAGCAATTCCTTGTATGAGTTATTCACAAAGTATCGATCATTTGAAAGAAAAATTAGCCTTGAATAAAAATACCTAAGATAATCCATATTATTAATTCTGATACATTTCTTCCCATTTCATTATCAGAATGAAATGTGATTTGTATAGTGACGAATGTCAGGAATGATTCTTGTGGTGTGTCTTGACAACCCTGTGAAGGGGACTTTGTTGAGGTAGAAGATGGAGTGTACTTAGCATCGAGTGCCTCTGTGATTCATCACAAATATGTTTCTGACCTTCAGACTCTTAGTACTTAGTAGATAATGTTTGTCTTCTCTAGGGTTGTGTTAGCTAAGGGAATTGCACATCTGTTTTGAGTAATTTAACCTTAAATCACATTTTTAAGTAAAACCATATGAGTGTTATTGTATTATTTTATTGTACTAGGAAGCAACAAGAATAAACAGTATTCTCTGGGTTTCTAAAGAGACCCAAGGGTTGACTTAATTGTTTATACTATATGAAATGTCATATTTAAAAGTCAAGTTTTTCAGTGAACCTTAATAATTTTAAAAATAATAATTTTTTTTCCTTTCCTTATCTTGCATTCTGTCACTAATCTTTTGTTTACTTGAGAAAAAAAAAATAGAACTAGTTTTGATTCCATACTGTCATCGTAAGCATGATGGATTTAATTTAATTTATTTATTTATTTTTTGGTCAGAGTCTCACTCTGACCCAGGCTGGAGTGCAGTGGCATGCTCATGGCCACCGCAGCCTCAACCTGCTTGGCTCAGGCAATCTTTCCCCCTCAGCCTCCCAAGCAGATAGAACTACTAGGGTCCTCCACCATGTCCAGCTAATTTTTCTTTTGATTTATTGTAGAGATGAGGTCTCACCAAGTTGCCCAGGCTGGTCTCAAACCCCTGGGCTCAGGCAATCCTCTTGCCTCCGCCTCACTGGTATTACAGGTATGAGCCACCGTGCCTAGCCTAATTTTTGTTTTTAATGAGAGACTACCTCATGTAATTTGAGGTTTAACTAATATATTTTTTAAAGTTGTAATTCAAAACTGAATATGGCCCTAATAGCTTCTAGTACATTTTTATCCTTCCTCTATTTTAATATTCTCCAGAGAGCATATGCCACCAATTTTTGGCTATCTAACTCCAAGCTATGCTGTGAGATCTTGATTATGTGTTGGGTAAAAATATCAGTCCTAAATCAGACTGACTGGATTTAAGTTCTGGTTTTCTGCATGACCTTAGCGAGGTTTTTTAACCTTTCTGAATACAAAATGATAGTAATTCTCCTCTCAGTGACTGGAACATAGCAACTACTCAACTAATGTTCATTAACAACAACAGCAACTCGAATAATATGAAGCAGATGCCGTGATGATCGCCCATGCTTAGAACAGAGGCAGCTAAGAGATGGTTTCTTTGGGACTCAGACCTGCTTTCACATTAGCCAATATTCTATTCTTTGAAGTAATAGGGCCACTTTATATAAATTACTGACTGTTGTCATTAATAAATTTTAAAATGCTGTAAATATGTCCGGAGCGATTGTTTAATATTTATGTTCAGTAAATTTTAAAAACTGGAAAATTAAAAATACATATATACCTGTTGTCTATAACCTGACTTGTAGAACTCTTTCATCGAAATAAAAACATCAGTATGTTTATATGGTTGTTTGTTGGATGTACTTTGTAGTACCAGCTATTGAAAATGTTGAGTTGGGTCTCTGTCCATATTGGCTTAAAAGTTGTCCATGTCATATTATTGGTAAAGAGACATAAAAAGCTATGGGGGAATGTGTCAGCTTATTATTCTTTGGGAAAAAGATAGGAAAGGAGTAAAAGAAAGCCCTTCATATATGTGTATAAAGAAGGCTTTTGAAGGAAATACACTGTTGACAAAATGGGATACGTTTCTGGTTATTTGAGATTCTGGAAGAAGTGGTTAATTTTTCCTTTGAAACTATTTTTTGACATTTGATATAATGGAATATATTACTTTGAAACGTTCTCGAATTTCAAATACCACTTCAAAATGGTCTTGTGTTCCTTGAACGACAACTATGCCTGTCACATCCTGCCTGTCACGTGGTGACACTAGCATTCATTTGATTAATGCCATCTTTTGAATGAATGCTGTACTATACACATTGCTACCCTAATTCAACTTTGAAAAGTAACACATAGATAACATCTCTTAAAGTGTATATACTTTTTCTTGGCACCTGCAGTATATCTGAATCTGTTTCTGTATCACCTACTTGAGAGGGTAAATCCAGATGTACCAAATTAAGTTATTTTAATTAACCTATTGCTTCTACAATGAGGAGCTAAGGAGCTGAAAACACTAGGAGAAAGAGAAACCCAAAAACTTTATTCATAAATTCTTCACAAAATGGTAAGTGAAATATTCAACAATGGGTAAATTGTTAAATGTATTATGATATATCCAAGGATACTATGGGTATAAGTGAAACATCCTTAGTAACATGCACCATTCTTGCCAAAAACTGAGCATCTGTACTGTTCATCTGTACTGAGCATCTGTGCTGTTTTTTCAGTAAATTTATTCTGTTTTTCCTCTTCCTTTATGTATTTCTGCTGCTTTCTCTCTGTGTGTATTTGTATGTATGTATGTATGTGCACTACAATCATGTATCACTTAATAATGGGGATACATTCTAAGAAATTCATTGTTAGGTGACTTTGTCATTGTGCAAATATCCTAGAATGTACATACACAGTCCTAGATGGCAGAGCCTCCCGCACACCTAGGCTATATGGTATGGCCTATTGTTCCAAAGCTAGAAGCCTGTACAATTTGTTATTGTCCTGAATACTGTAGGCAGTTGGAGCACAATGGTAAATATTTGTGTATTAAACATAGACAAGTTACAGTAAAAATACAATATTATAATATTATGGAGCCACTATTGTATGTGTGGTCTGCCTTTAATCAAAAATCCTTATGAGATGTATGACTGTGTATGTACATACATGTATATAATTCAAACAGTCTGTATTGATACAAACTCAATATTAGGTGACTTAAAAATTAGTCAAATTAAATTTTCAAATTGATTATTATTTTTTGAATCACACGTCCAATTGGATGCCCAGGAAAAACGTGTTAATTTTCTGTAATGCATTCTCAACGATATATCATGATCCAAAATTCAGCCCATTTAGATATTGCTAACTTAAAAAAATTATTTGATACTTTAATATAGAAATGTTCAAAATACACATGAGTAGAGAGTATAGTTCTGTGAACCCCATATGTTTATCACTCAGACCCATCTTCAAGCTTGGTGGCTTAAAACAACACCCAGAGTGTGGTTGGTCTGAGCTGGGCTCTGTAGTCAGCTGTCAGGTCAGCTGGGTCCTGGCTGAGAAGGCTCATCTCTGTGGCACCTGGCCTCCCATCCTCCAGTAGGCTAGCCCAACCATGTTCCTATGCTAGTGAGCATCTCCACATGTTTTTCCCTTCTCTGGTATCTCCGATTTATTTATCAGAATTAGACTTTGTTTATGTATGTATCCTCAAGAGGATGTAATTAATGCTCTTCCTAAAGTTATGTAACTAATGTGCTGCTCCTTCAACTGAAATGCACAAAATAGTATCATGCTTAAGAATAGAGACTCCAGAGCATATTTGCCTGGGTTATATCCCCTCTCTATCACTTACTACCTACATGATTTAGAGCAAGTTACTTAACCTCTCTATGCCTTGGTTTCCTCATTTTCTGTAAAGATTAAAGAGTTAATATATGCATGGCACTTGAAAGGATTCCTGACCTGTGTTGAATTCCCTGTAAATATTAGCTCTTATTTATCCTCATATTAATAGTTAATATAGCTATTTGAATGTTCTTAATAATTGATCTTGTATATATAATTAGCAGCTTTCACAATCACCACTCATCATTGTAGTATTTTACTCTTGTAATTTAAAAAATATATATTTATAACACACTTGGTAATATTTCACATTTAAATCACATTAGGAGATTTTTCACTCTACATTACATCTAGAATGATTATTTATATTTGAAAATTAATGTTTAGATATTGAATATAAATCCAAGTAGCATACCATTAGTGACCTTGTTGTGCTGATTAAGGATGGATGTTGGCAACCTTTGTAAGCACATGATCAGTGATACACATAAATTCAGGGAGGTGAGAAATTACTTTGAAGTAGTATTCAGCTCTACCATCTTCCTAGGCTAATTTAGAATATGTTTGGATAAAACCAGGACCAAGGCCAAATTTTGGCACATCTCTGCTCTCTACCAGGCACTCTTTTAAGAAGCGTTTTATGTGAATTACCTCATGTAATTTATTTAACCTGTTTGAAATGTGTGCAGTCTTATGCCCATTTAATAGATTAGGAAACTGAAGCATGGAGAGTTAGCTCACTTGCTCAAAGACACACAATGCATGACTGAGTCAAGATCCAAATACAGACTGTTTGATTGCAGGGTCAGCTTTTCCTACCAAGCTCAAGGAGCCCCCTTCATGCCCTGACCAGCATTGCAAGGAGTACTATATTTGTCTTAGTCTAAGTGATTCAAAGTAGGCACTCTGGGCATGGTAGCGCGTGCCTGTAATTCCGGCTACTCGGAAGGCTGAGGCGGAAGGATCACCAGAGCCCAGCAGGTTGAGGCTGCGGTGGCCGGGAGCGGCCACTGCACTCCAGTCTGGGTGACAGAGTGAGACTCCAACTCAAAAAAAACCAAAAAAAACAAAAACAAAGTAGGCACTGTTCATTTTTGAGTTTATAGAGAAATTGACTAAGGTTGTGAGTGATTTTTCATGTAATTAAAGAGCTAGTAAGTTTCACAGGTGACTTTTGTCTATCATCCTCCTCTAGAAGGGCAGGGGACATGACTCTTCTTGGCCTCTTCTGTTGAAATGCTGTAGTAAATTACCCTGCTTCTTTCCTGATCCCACACGGGAGCTTCTCTAGAACCTCACCATATGTTTTACATATTAAAAATTTTTTCATGGTACAATTATACCCAACATTTTCTTTAATTTAAGTTTCTTGGTTTAGTGGTAAAAATATTTTCTTAGGCATCTCTGCTAATTATTTATTGGTATCTTGATACTTCTCCTGGTTAATTAAACCAACAGATTTCTTTCTTTCTTTTTTTTTGAGTTGAAGTCTCACTCCTTTGCCCCGGCTGGAGTGCAGTGGCATACACGCTCACAGCCACCCCAGAGTCGACCTGCTGGGCTCTGGCAATGCTTCTACCTCAGCCTTCCAAGTAGCTGGAACTACAGGTGTGCTACCACGCCCAGCTATTTTTAAATTTTATTGTAGAGATGAGGTCTTACCAAGTTGCCTGGTCTGGTCTTTAATCTGTGGGCTCAGGTAATCCACAGTGCTGAGATTATAAACCTCTCAAAGTGCTGAGATTATAGGCTGAGCCACCGAGCCAAGCCCAGATTTCTTAAATTTCAGACTGTTTTGATAATATATATAAACTTGATGTAGTATAATCAGTTTAATGTAGAGACCCATTTACTTTCCTTTACTGACTAGCCATAGGTTTGACAATTCCTTTTTTCTATCCTCTGATCAAGCAGTGAAAATCCCTATATGACTCTGTGTTCCTTTGGTTTCTTTCTTCAGGAATTTGAAGAGCTCTCAATCAGGGATGTTGACAGAACCCTTGGAGTTTTTGAAATTTTTTATATGACAAAGGATGATTTAGCAGGCTCCTTTTGAACACTACAAGCAGGTGTTTGTTATGCTGAAAGTGTCAAAGATAATGAACTTTTTAAATCCTGAAATTTGGTCTGTATTTTATATAAAAGCTAATGGAACATTTTTTTTCTTAAAGTAAGTTATAGTTTAGCTGGTAGACTATCACCAGATACATGTGAAGGGAAAAATAAATCTCTGAATCAACAGTAATTTGGGGGAAAAAATAAGCGGAAGCTTATATTGTGATGCCTTGTGTCAATCTTAGATTTAGAGCAAAAAAGAACCCGTTTCTAAAGATGTCAATCAAGAAAAAGCTTGACGTATGGGAAATTAAGCAGTCTCTTAAGAACATTCTAAATAGTCAAGCTGTCACTATTCGATTGTTGTACTTGTGGCTCATTTCCTGAGATACAGTCATTAGCGTTGTTAGATAGCTAAAAGGTTGTGTTTGCTTTACTCTGTGTTTGTTTTTTACTTACAAATTATAAAGCTCACACCTAGTATTTTCTGGCTAAGACACTAAGCAGTTTGTCTAAATTATACACTGTAATCCTATTTAGTTCTCATTAAAGCTTTACTTTTCTTATAAAAAGAAAGCATATTACTTCTTTATAAGGAAACCCCAGGGTTTCTTTCCTTCCCCATGAGCCTCTTCTAGTGCTTCTTCATCTCATAACAGTGTTTCAAAACTCCCTTTTAAGATTGGTTGACAGTCCTAAATCCACAAATCTTACCGTACTTCAGGTTGTTATTTATGTAAATGTTGGTGAACTTAATGAATCTGATTCGTTAGTTCTGTGAACTTTTAAAATTCTGTGCTGAATACAAAACATTTAATATACAATTAATCTGTGAGATTCTTACTGCAGGAATAGCTCCGAGTTTTTATTATTTGGAATTCTCAAAATGCCCCAATACATAATAGATACTCAAATGAATCCTGCCATTGCTAAAAGTGATAAGTTAAGATGAAAGTATTTTTGGTCAGCTCAATGTTTTTAGGAATAATAATAAAAATAGCCATTCAATTGTGCTGTGAATTACCAAATTGACAACTGAGTATTCTGTGGGTATTTAATATAAATGTCTTAAAGCAAGGGTTGTATGCACACTTGAGGTGTATGAGCTATGTCTGTTAATTTTATAGCACCTAGATTGATGTGGAAGTCTCTCAAGGAGAACAGAGTGCCATGAATTAACTGGCATAACTTGTAAGAATGGCCTCTGCCAGGATGAGCCCATCAGCCTCTGTCCCTGGTGAGGGAGAAAAGAGGTTATGCAGTTGGCTAGTGAGTTTTGTCTGGGCTTCCCTGTATTACAATGTTACTTCTTTGATATCTGACTGTTATTTTCACCAGCATATCAGGCACAAATAGTGCAATTAACAAATGGTCTTATTCAATAATTGTTGGGAATCCACAAAGAAGGCAAGAAGAGAGGGGACAAATATAAATGGATGTGTGTTGTTTGGGAGGAGAGAGAATTTTTGTTATTCACATCCGACTCTTTAGAGACTGAGAAATAAGGATTTCATGTTTGTACGAAGGGTATCGAAGAGTCAGTGGCTTAAGGATGACATCTGGTCTGCAAAGTGAATGTGGTTGTGGAGACCGTAGTTTCGTCAGACTGAAATGGGTGCTAATAAGCATTTTTGAAGTAATGGTGGCACCTTCCCGTGGAGGCTTTGTTCTTCTTGAGCTTTGTTCCCTGGGTTCATTTAATTCTCCACAGGCTTCATCTGCACTGTTACAGGCAGCTTCTTATCATAGAAGATATTTTTGTTAGGAGCCTTGCCAGTGCTGGCTGAAGGAGTGGGAGAGGTACAACCTGATGTTTTGATACTTGGGAGATGAGATCAAATTTTAAGGGACAAATTAAAAATAAAAAGCCTTCTTCCTGAGGAAGTAGAGCATAGTGGCTTGGTACTGGGGAGGAGTTGCAGTATGGTCCTAAAGCATTTGTGGGCCGTGGAGTCAAATGTGAGTTGCAGTCAGCACTGATTTATTTATGTATTTTGCAAAAGGAAATGGAGTTAGAGTTAAAAATGTGTGTGCAGTGCACAGACAATGTGATCAGAAACTGAGTGACATGCATTATTTATTTATTTATTTTTATTTTTGAGTTGGAGTCTCACTCTGTCGCCCAGCCTGGAGTACAGTGGCATGCTCACAGCCACCAGAGTCTCGACCTGCTGGGCTCAGGTGATCCTTGTGCCTCAGTCTTCCAAGTAGCTGGAATCACAGGTGTGTGCCACCACGCCTAACTAATTTTTTGATTTATTGTAGAGACAAGGTCTCGCCATGTTGCTCAGATTGGTCTTGAACCCCTGAGCTCAGGCAGTACTCTTACCCCAGTCTCCCAAAGCACTGAGATTAAAGCTTGAGCCACCATGCCCGGTTGACACATATTTTAAAATGAAAGTTTTGTGTCTTGAGTATGTGTGTATGTGAGTAAATGTGTGTAGAGACACATAATTTTATACATATGTACTGGGCTGGTACATATGTATATGCAAGCTATGATATATTTTGTACTATGAGTCACAGTCAAAAGGTTAGAAAAATATAGGTTTTAGAGCATTGCCTTTAGAGCTTGAAGGTTAAAAACTCTGAATTTCACCTGATTCTATCAGATACTTTCACTAGGTCCCTTTGATGTGATCACTCTGCTGTTTCTTCAGGCCTTCGTTATAAGGATTTAGAGATCATATTTAGGGAACCCATGGCCTAGGCACCAGGTGACACATTTTACTTTCCTTCTCTCTCGCCTTTTCCCTAAGATCTGCCAGAATATATGGTGATTCCATGTGCCATGGCCTGCTGGCACTACTCATGTTCTCCTCATCTTGGAGCCAGCTCTTTTCTGTATTGAATGCTATGCAGCCTCCATTGACTGTAGCCATGTCTGTCCACATCCTTTCCACTTTTCCTCTTCTGCTTCTTCTACAGTGCTCCTTCATATTCAAAGGGCTTGGCTTTTATTAACACTGCTTTTGGATTAAGAAACCTGATAAATTTTTTTCATTCCTTTCTTTCAATTTGTTTCATTTGCTATTGAGGAAAAGTATACATTGGATACCCAGGATGCTGGGCTTTTCTTTTCTGCTGTAACGGTAAGCCTGTGCTACTCTATGTGGTCTGTGGATCAAAACTGGTCCACACATTGGTCCTAGTGGACTAATAACAAATCTGGGCTTACCTGTTGTGTGTCTTTTTATTTAACTTTTCTAGCCATTTGTATGTATTGTATTTTACATAAATTGGTCTGAGATGCAATGGATTTTTTTTTTTTTAACCAGGGTCCTTGTTTAGGCGAGTGTGCAGTGCATAATCTTGGCTTCCTGTAGCCTTGACCTCCTGGCTCAGAGATCCTTCCACCTCAGCCTCCTGAGAAGCTGGGATTACAGGCATGCGCTTCCATACCCATTTAATTTTTGTGTTTTTTACAGAGACGAGGTCTCACTATGTTATCCAGGCTGGTCTCAAACGTGGGCTCGACCTCCCAAAGTGCTGGGATTACAGATGTGAGCCATTGTGCTTGGATGGAAATTTTTGGAAACTGGTTCTTCGTCATAGATTGTTTGGGAAGTGCTGTTCTAATGAACTGAATTATTATAACTGGTTATACCTGAATAGGTCAGAAGAAGCACAAATGGCCACATAAATGAAAGTCTGGAGATCTGCCCACGGTGATGGAACTTATAAACATTTTGTGTGGCTTTTCGATCCTAAATCCACAAATTTAAAAGCTTGGTAATACAGACAAAAACTATGGCAAAAAGAAAAATCAAAGGGAGTTGAAGACCAATGATCTGTGTGCTTTTGCTGAAATTAAGAAGCTTAAAAATTGAACTTTATGATGGCTTTACAGTTTATAAGATGCTGCTTTTCTGTCAGTTGAAGTATTGAACAACACACTGGATAATGGCAAACGTTCCCTTTTTTGTTGTTTGCACAAAGCCTCAAATGTGTGAAGAGAATTCATGCAGTTTCCTCAGCCTTGACAAATCTAGAGCCTCTACCATACCAATGCAAATTTTAATGATGGGTTAGAAAGGAATAACTAATTCTGTATAGTTATTACTGCTGTCACAAACAATGATGGAAGATAGTCTAATCAAAAGTATTTGCCAATGGATACGATTAGCTAAATTTAATTCACCCAGAGATTTGAGAATGTGAGCATTGCATGTTCTCACAAGAGAATTTTCCTTTTTGGGGAAGTCAAAATAATTATTCTTAAAACCCTCCGAAGCCTGCATCCAAAGACTGCCCCTTTTGAAGCTAACTCCGTCATGCGGAGCGCATTTCATTTGCCTGAAATGTTATATTCTCTGCTTATATACTAGCGACTTAAGGGTGTTTTGTTATCTGAACACAAACAGGATTTCTATGCTAATTTGAATTACGATTTCTTTTATTTATGTACCCAGTTGGAGTGCTTTTTTGGTGGGAGAAAAACTGAGGTAAGGAAGTGATTACAGAGGGAGACCCAGTTACTCTTTGAAAATGCATTTCCTCGTGTCAAAACAGAGAAGTAGGAGGTGAAAATTAAACATTCAGCCATATAAGGATAGTTTGAAAAACATACCTTATAGTCTAAAATTGAATTTAAGTGTTTTGAATTCTTTAGTTCTTTAGACATTGGTTGGTGAGTTGACTTTACCTTTACAGCAGATAGGTGATAAATTCAAACAACTAAAAAGCATTTCTTTCTTCTCTCCTGCTGTCCTTTTCTGCACAACTGTGGACTTTACTGCAGGGTCTAAACATAAATGTGAACATTTGTTTCTGTAAACTCATTGAAAGACAATAGTTCAGCACTGTCAGGAAACATTCATGGGGTAGAAACGTTACCTTCTGCGCTTTAAAGCTATGAGTTAAGTCCTGATGGCCACGCACTAAAGTAAAGATTCTCTTCCCCAAAAATGTAAGGACGAGATTAATTGAGTTGAAGGTTTATATTATCTCATTGTCAGTGACCCTCTTGCATAAAGAAAGGAAGTTTAAAAATTACCACTTCAGTGAATTAGAGTAGGACCAGGAGCATTGTGAGGTAGATGGAGCCAGGGGAGGAATTGAGATACACGGTAAAGAATCTCACAACATTTAAAGAAGCCATGCATTTAAGAGTTTGAGGAACCAGAGTCATTGTAATGCAAGATGCCAGCATTTGTTGGACTTGTGCTTTGTGGCATGTTTTGATCCAAGTGCCTTTATATGCATTCATAGTTGATCTTGGGGCTGCATAGAGACACCAGTTGGGAGACTGGAAGGAGTAAAAAAAGGGAACTGCTCAGGAGAACGTGCCCCAGGGAAATGCACTTGGTAAAGACTTTTCCTCTAAAAAATGATCTGTTGGAATCCGAGTGCTGCTCAGTTGGTGTCTGGACTGTTGGAGAGGAGAGTAGCTTTGCTGGTGACCATGGGGATGGTCCAGACAGAACTGCTTCCTGAAGGCCAGGACTCATGCCTGAGGACAGTGCACATAGAGCATGCATTTTTACCAACACTACACATGTGTGCTGGAGAAACCGCCCACTAATTCCACAGGTTCACACCACCAAAATAGCAGATCTTGTGGGAATAACAGGTTTGGAGCTGACCCCTGAAAACTTTTGCATCTTTGTAGCCGGAGATCTAACAAAAACAGTGACCATCCTATTACAAATACTGGCCCTCTTCACTCCCGTCTGGCACAGGTTCACTGTGAGCCTGTCCTTAACCCTGAACCCAAGGCTTCTTCTTTCTTTCTGTAGAGGTCCTTAAGTCATTCCCTTCTAACAGACCACTATCTGTCAGATTGAAAGTATGATTTGAGGTTTGGCTTTTTCATCAGTCTTTTTTTTTTCATTTTTAAACACAGAAGAAAGGAGTGGGGCCTTCAAAGTTTCTTTATCTATTCTTGCAGTTTTCCAGACAGTTCAACAGAGTGGGAAGAAAAATGATCCTTGAAGCCACTAACCCCTTCTTGCTAGTCCTTGCACTGAGAGAAGACCCTTTTGCAAGATGTTTAGTTTTTTATAAAGGCCATCATGTATAAAGCTTACCCTTTGCGAAAAAAAATTTCTCCTTGATCACTTCACAATATTAACTTTCTGGGGAAAAAAAATTTCACAGGATCCAAAGGGACTTCTGTGTTATGGGGATGTTATTCTCCTATTGCTACTCTCCATTGCAGAAGTATGCCTTGGAGCACATGGACTGTACTCTGAATCAAATGGGAAAAAAGGAGGAGAAAGGACTGTAACAGTTAGGATCAACTGAGTGTAACTTAAATTCCACCTGGACCTCAACATAAAAATTCCCATGTACTTTGGATGACTCAAAAAGCTGACTGTAAGGGCATTTTGTGCCGGAAGGGGAGCACAGTAGATTAAGCATGGGAGGACAGGCTCTGCAACTAGGAAAATAGTATTTTAGGAAATCTGGGTGCTTTTTGGAACAGTAATTGTGGAAAGGTTCCCAGCTTGTAGAAACGTGAAAAGAGAATCGTCTGTTTGAGTTTCATCCAGGCATGCTTCATAAGATGTGGGCAATGTGTATTTTTGCTGTCCTTTTGCATATTGTCATGCTTATCACCCGTGGTTGCCCAAGTTTAATTGGTGGAAAAAGTGAGAGAAATAATATGCTTGTCAGTGTGACAGTACTAAAGGTTTTGATAATTCAGAGGTGGCCTCATGGCCATGTCATGCCTCAACCCCATCGGTGAGAATTTAAGTATTAATTATGTTATAGATAACAGAGTCCCCCAGTGACAAAATGTGGGATAAATCAGCTTATATTTTACTAAGAGCAGAAAAGTACAACCATGTTATAAACACCAGTTGCCAACTTTAGATTTGTGATGGGGTTGGCCAACCCTGCATGTTTTGAAGATTTTTTTACATTTCCTAAACCATAACTAACCTACGTTATTTCAGTGATATTTCCTTGCCATTTGTTCCTTTCTCTGTCCCCAACTGTTTCTTAAATCACATTTAAAGTTCTTACTACTGAAATATGTTTTATAGATGACCCTTCCCTTGTGACCTGGCTTTTATGTTTCCAGGTATATAACATTCATGTCTTGAAAAATTGCTCTATTTTAAAATAGCTACTATAATTTTCCTTCACTGTAGTAAAGAGGTTTGTTTTTTTCATATATGTTCAAATGGCACATGAAGAAACATGGGGTTATTAGAGTGTGGCAGGATGAATAATGGCCTGGAAACTCAGAAGCTCAAAGTTCTGGTTTTGCCACTAACTCATCCTAAAACCTGGATAAACTGCTTTCTAATCTCTCTGTGACTTGATTCCTATGTATCTTAAATGGCCTTGAAGCCAGCTCCCCTCATATAAGGGCACTGTAGCAATAGCAAACATAAGCATACATTGATCCTTTAACAATAGCCTATAAATTTGTAAAAGATACTTTTGTATTTATATTTTCTTATAATAATTCTCTGGGAAAGGTGGTTGTTTTGCTTGGGAAATCACGGCATGTAACAAGATAGAAATTTCATACATGTTCTGGTGTTATGTATGTATATTTCTAGATATGTATAGGTATACACTAAAACAAATATAAACACAAATATGTATGCACTCCTTGAACATTATGATTCACAATGAGGGAAACTCATCTGGATAGTATTTTTCTTTTTTCATTTTTATACTCCGAGATTAGGTGTACTTCCTCCTCAGAATTTCCATACATTTTTCTTTTCTGCTAAAGAGGACTTGTCATAACCTTTTATCCCAAAACATTTCATTTTTCTCTTTTTATATGTGAAATATAAAATTTATATGATTTATTGGGTTGTTGTTTCTGTTGATCTCAGACATGAGGGGAGGGCTCAACTGGTAGTGTATCTGGAAGGCTTTAATCTATCTGGAAACTCTTAAACACTTACAGGTAAGTTAGTACCATGGGTATAAGATAAGTTCATAGAGTTTTGTGAGAGTGATTGTCCTCCAGTTGGAGTAGTAATCACATCAGTCAGCACCTCGTTGTGAAAGCACTCCCACTGTCAAGAAGTCAGTTGTTCTACCAATGGAGAAGAGTACTTGTAGAACTGTAAGAGGATCACATTACGTTGACTACAAGGAGCGTCATGAGGGAGCAGCATAGACCAGTGAAGTTTTCACAGATTCCACAGACTGGACCCATTTTCTATGTCTCTAGGCTATACAGAGTGATTACCAAGTGGTGGTACCATGATAGAGTAGTGCTGTCCAAAAGAACTTTCTGCCCAAATGGGATAGCAACTTGGTCATGTGTAACTAGCTTCTGAGCACTTGAAACATGGCTGGTATGACAGAGGACCTGAATTTTTCATATTGTGGACTTTTAATACATTTTAATTAAAATAACCACCTGTAGCTAGTGATTACCAGATTGATCAGGGCAGGTCTACCAAACATTATGCCATATTTCTGTTATTTAGGAGACTAATTGCATTAACATCAGGGGAATTCACTGACTCCTGAGAACATGTTAGGGAGGTAGAGGGAGAGGAGGTAACATATGAAAAAGATATGAAATAAATGCCAGTTTAAGCTTAAGCAAGACATGTAGAATTGCAGTGCCAGCCCATGGAAATGATGGTGACTTTTCAGAGATGATCAGCAAGGAGTGTTTTGGGTTTTGACTCTCCTCTGATTTTGTTTTTACAGGCTCTTTCATGCTGGTGAATGCCTCTGGGAGATCTGAAGGGCAGAGAGCCCACCTGCTGCTCCCCCAGCTTAAAGAAAATGATACCCACTGCATCGATTTTCACTATTTTGTATCCAGCAGGAGTAATTCTGCTCCCGGGTTACTGAATGTCTATGTGAAGGTTAATAATGGGCCATTGGGGAATCCTATCTGGAATATATCTGGAGACCCAACGCGTACATGGAATAGGGCAGAACTGGCCATTAGTACTTTCTGGCCTAACTTTTATCAGGTATGTGCTTTCCTTTTTAATCTCCTGTTTGAAGCATCTTCTAATTTTTAAAAATATAAATTGTTTTTTATCAGTATAATCAGAGTAGATATAAGAAATGTTGGTATTTTTATTCCAATGTAAGAAAAATACATGCTATTGAAAAAGAACATCATAAGGCTTTGTAAAATTAGTTTTAAAAAACACAATAAAAATGTGTTTATGACAGGCACATATATTTTTTAAATTATTTTTTTATTTTAAAGATGTGGGGTACAACTCAGGGCTAGGTATACAAGTGGTCATCATACAGGTAAGGTTTGGGCCTCCCTTTGTTGGTCCCCACTTTGTCTGGTTAGAGATAAGTTACCCTTACTGAAGTGTTCCACCTCCCCTATCCCTGCAGTATCCTTCTACTGCAAATCCCTTTCTTATAGTATTATGGTAGTTGTTCAAGGTCTACTTATGAGTGAGAACATAAGCATATGAGAGAACATTTCACTGAGTATGATAGACTCTAAATCCATCCAAGTTGCTGTGAAGTCCACACGTTTGTCCTTCTTTATGGCTGCATAATATTCCATCGTGTATATTCACCACATTTTTTTTTTTTATCCAGTCCAGTTTCATTGGGCAGCATGGTTGGTTCCATGCTTTTGCTATTGTGAATAGTACTGCAATAAACATGCATGTGCAGCTATGTTTTTTGTGGAATGATTTTGACTTCCTCTGGGTATATTTCCAGTGCAGGGATTGATTGCTGGGTCATATGGAAGTCAATTTCTAGTTCTTTCAGAAATCACCACACTTTCTTTCAGAAATCACCACACTGTTTCCCAAAGAGATTGCACTAGTTTGCATTCCTACTAGCAGTGTAGAGGCATTCCTTTTTCTCCACATCTGAGCCAGCATCTGTTGTTGTTTTATTAATGATGGCCATTCTTACTGGAGTTAGGTGGTATCTCATGTGCTTTGGATTTGCATTTTTCTGATGATTAGTGAGACTGAGTACTTTTTCTTGTGTCTGTTGGCTGCTTGTATATCTTGTTTTGAGAAGTGTCTATTCATGTCTTTTGCCCATTGTTTAATGAGGCTGCTTGTTTTTTTCCTTTTGGTACATTTGAGTTCCTTGTAGATCCTGGATGTTAGGCCTTTGTCAGATATATAGTTGGCAAATACTTTTTTTCTATTCTGTGGACTGTTTCCTCGCTCTCTTGATGGTTGCTTTGGCTTTTCAGAAGCTTTTCAGTTTGATGAGGTCCCACTTGTCTATCTTATCTCTTAAGGCATGGGCACTTGGGGTTTCGACTAGGAATTGGTTGACAGTTCCAATTGCCATAAAGGTATACCCTGCATTTTCTAAGGTTTTTATAGTGTGAAGTTTTGCATTTAGGTCTTTGATCCATTTAGAGTTGATTTTTGTGTATGGTGATAGATAGGGATCCTGTTTCAATCTTTGCATGTGGTCAGCCAGTTTTCCCAACACCATTTATTGAATAGGTTCTCTGCTCCCCAGTGGTGGTTGTTGGAGACTGTCAAAGTTGAGTTGGTTGAGAAATTGAGGTTTTGTTTCCAGAATCTCTATATTGTTCCATTGGTCCATATGCCTGTTCTTGTACCAATACAAGGCTGTTTTGATTATTGTAACCTTATAGTAAAGTTTGAAGTCTGAAAATGTGATATGTCCTGCTTTGTTTCTTTTGCTAAGGATTGTTTTGGGTATTCGTGATCATTTATATTTCCGTATGAATTTCTGTATTGTCATTTCCAGGTCTGAGAAGAATGATGTTAGTAATTTAATGGGTATTGCATTGAATCTGTAGATTAACTTTGGTAAGATGGACATCTTAACAATGTTGATTCTTTCTATTCTTGAGCATGGAATATTTTTCCATTTGTTTGTGTCTTCTTGGATTTTTTTGAGCAGTGTTTTATAGTTTTCATTGTAAAGGTCTTTCACGTCTCTGGTTAGGAAGATACCAAGGTATTTCATTTCTTTGTGGCTATTGTGAATGGGATTGTGTTTTTTATTTGTTTTTCTGCCTATTTGTTGTTGGTGTACAAGACTGTGACTGTCTTCCCATACCATAAGAGATAAGATAGACAAATGGGACCTTTTCAAGCTGACAACCTTCTGCAAAGCAAAGGAGACCATCAAGAGAGCAGGGAGACAACCAAAGAATGGGAAAAAATATTTTCCAACTGTATATCTGACAAAGGCTTAACATCCAGGATCTACAAGGAACTCAAACATGCTGAAAGGAAAAAAGCAAACAGCCCCATTAAATAGTGGGCAAAAGACATGAATAGACACTTCTCAAAAGAAGATATATGGGCAGAAAACAGACACATGAAAAAGTGCTCAGCCTCACTAGTCATCAGAGGAATGCAAATCAAAACCACAATGAGATACCACCTAACCCCAGTAAGAATGGCCATCATTAATAAAACAAATAATAGATGCTGGCGAGGATGTGGAGAAAAAGGAATACTTCTACACTGCTAATGGGAATGCAAACTAGTACAACCTCTTTGGAAGTAAGTATGGCAATTTCTGAAAGAACTAGAAATTGACCTTCCGTATGACCCTGCAATCCCCCTATTAGGAATATATCCAAAGGAACTCTAGTCATTCTACCAAAAAGATACCTGCACACACATGTTTATTGCAGCTCTATTCACAATAGCAAAAACATGGAACCAACCATGCTGCCCATCAAAGCTGGACTGGATTAAAAAAAATGTGGTACATATACATGATGGAATATTATGCATCCATAAAGAAGGACAAACATGGACTTTGCAGCAACTGGGATGGATTTAGAGTATCATACTCAGTGATATATCACAGAAACAAGGAACAGAGTACCGTATGTTCTCACTCATAAGCGGACCTTGAACAATTATCATAATACTGTAGGAAAGGGATTGGCAGTAGTGGGAAACTGCCAGGGGAGAAAGGGTGGGATCGGCAGTTGAGGGAAACTGTCAGGGGACGGAGGGGCACACCTTATCAACAAGGGTACCTGCATAATGAACATTTGTATACCTAACCTTGAATTGTATCCCACATCTTTAAAATAAAGAAAAAAAAAAAAAAGAAAATGATTGACCTTAAAATAACAACAACAAAAAAAAGAACACGACTGCCTTTTGCACATTTATTTGAACCCCGAGACTTTGCCAATGTCCTTTATCAGTGCAAGCAAGTTTTTGACAGATTCTCTTGGATTTTCAAGGTATAGGATCATATCATCAGCAAAGAGGGATAGCTTAACTTCCACTTTTCCTATTTGAACATCCCTGATTTCCATCTCTTGTCTAATTACTCTAGCTAGGACTTCAACACAATGTTGAACAAGAGAGTTAAGAGTCGGCAGCCTTGTCTTGTTCCAGTTTTCAGGAGAAATGTTTCCAGTTTCTGTCCATTTAGCAGTATGCTGGTTGTGGGCTTATCATAGATGACACTTATTATTTTGAGGTATGTCCCTTCTGTGCCTAGGAGTTTGAGGGTTTTTATCAAGAAGGGATGCTGGATTTTATCAAAAGCTTTTTCTGCATCTAATCATGTAATCATGTGCTTCATGTTTTTACATCTGTTGTATTTAATTACATTTATAGTCTAGCGGATGTTGAACCAAGCATGTATCCTGAGGATGAAGCCTACTTGGTCATGGTGGATGATTTTTGAGATGTGTTGTTGGATCCAATTTGCTAGAATCTTGTTGAGAAATTTTGCATCTATGTTCCTTAGGGAGATTGGCCTGAAGTTCTCTTTTTTGCTGGATCTTTACCCAGTTTGGGTACATATATTGTTCTAAGAAAATAAAAACAATAACCTGTGGCAGGGCAAGAAGTGCTATTTGCAATATTATTCCTTTCCATATTAAGTAAGCCATAACTGGTCCAGGGAGACATAGCACTTGTGTCCAAAAGAAGATGCCCCTTTTTCTGTAAATGGGTCTCAGTAACAAATTAGTCATTAAGAAATGAGCCCTCATGGAATTGAGGTAGTGAGGTGCCGGTGCCTGCTTTCAGCCACATAAGCAATGGGAAGAAAATACCTTATGTAAACCGAGTCCTTGTCATGAAAGAGTTGCTGCAAGTCTTACCTGTCATTTTGGAGGATATGTTGAGGCCCACTTTGCAATGTTGAGTTCTTAGTTTTAAGTAACTGAAGGGCAGAGAGGCCCAAGGGCAGTTAAGAACTAACTGGTACAAGCCGGGCTCGGTGGCTCAGCCTATAATCCCGTGCCTTTGGGAGGCTGAGGGGAGTGGATTGCATGAGCCCGCGGGTTCAAGACCCACCTGGGCAGCAAGACCTCGTCTCTACAATAAATCAAAAAATCAGCTGGGTGTGGTAGCGCATGCCTGTAATTCCAGCTACTCGGAAGGCTGAGGCGAAAGGATCGTTGGAGCCCAGCAGGTCGAGGCCAGCAGGTGGAGGCTGCGGTGACTGGGAGCAGCCACTGCACTCCAGTCTGGGCGACAGAGTGAGACTCCAACTAAAAAAAAAAAAAAAAAAAAGAACTGGTACAAAAGCAATCCTGATTTCATGTCCCTTTTGTCCTTCTAACAGGAATGACTAACACAAGAGCATTCTGAGTTGGGATCAAAGATTGGGAAATTAGTGGCAGTGGGTGTTTAAACAATGTTTTCCTTTTGTCCACAGCACCTTTTAAAAATAGCTTGGTGTTGAGAATACTCAATTAATTGCCAGCTAAGACGAGGCATAAAGAGGATTGCAATATTTTGCTTTTCTCTTTCTTAATTCCTTTGGCTCATGCAATAGCCAACTGGAGCATGCATCTATGATCATTTTTCATGTTTAATTGAGGTGCTTGGCTAGACTCAGGATGAGAAAACTGGATTTTTTCAAGGGCTTCCTGTTGCCTATTTTCAGAATGGGCGTGAACAGCATCCAGTAATCCATTCTGCAGGTTTGGTATTTATTTCTTAGTAAGATCCATCAATCAAAATTTCTCTCCTCCTGGATTGATAAATAAATGGATTGCAAATTCCATAAATTATCTTTGTACCTATGTACAAATTTCTGGCATTTAATGAGTGATAAACATTTATGAATGGATATGGAAAAGTAGCGAAAGCTGTGTTAGCGCACACGCAAATTGTTAAGTTTTTTTAGTGTATGTACTTTGTCAATAAGTTTTAATAGTACTAAATTTTAGATTTGTTTAAATTTATCAATCTATTAGAAATAATGAAGAGTGATTGCAAATAATTAGCTATTTGGATATTCATTGCAGGATATTCATTTTCTTTATTTACAATAAAGAAAAATCAGAAACAAAATTCCTTCCAACAGTAGAGGATTTGTTAATTTATGCTACTTTAATACAAAAATTTCATTTTGCAGCCATTATGAATAACATTATGGAAGAAAATTTATTGATGTCTTTAAGCTTATGTTGTTAAATGGATAAAAGAGGTATAAAGCAATACTAATTTATATTTTTAAATTAAATATATATATAATAATGACTAAAATATATTCTGAAATGAATACATGAAAAAGTGATATCTTTCTAGCTAGTGGAATAATTGATTGATTTTTTTTCTGTCTGCCATCTGTCATATTCTCAGTTTTTCCCAATTTACATGTACTGTTTTTATTTATAAAACATAAATGAGTAAAAACTAGTTTTTCCTCCAGAAGGAAAATATCCTGTTTAATGAGCACCTTATTTTTATATAAATGTACTGGTAACCAATTAGTAATTTAAAAGATATGGCCTCAGGACAAAGTTTTCTCTTTCATAGTATTACAAAGCAATCAGGGCAAGTGACTTTACCAAGCTGGGCTTTGAAAGGTTTTTGTGTGGTAGCTTAGTCTAAAAGCTGAATGTGATAAAAAAAAACTTGTTTTGGAGGAGACTTTCCCAAAATGGGGAAGAGTAAGATCTAGAATATTCCCACTTCCCCTTGGAGACCTATTCTAGGCTCTTTTTCAGCCTCCAGGCATCTGCTGTATTGAGGCCAGAAGGACACTCCTAGGCTCAGAAGCCATGCCCTGCTCATCTTTGCCCTGATTTTCTTCTCTTTGGCCTTAGCAATGCCCACACAGACCCTCTACAGTGAAGCCTCCTGAGACCCATCACAGCTTCCAGAGCCACAGTGCACTGACTTAGTGTGACTTGCTACAATCTGATTTGGAATTTCTACTTTGCCTTTTACACACCTAACTCAAGACAGTCAAATGCATTAAAGGAATGATTTTATTTGTAAACAGTCTTGGGAGACCAGACTTTAAAAAGGACTTACCAAGCTACATTGAGAGTAGAATCGTCCTTTATATCAGGTCATTGTCGTGTTCAATGAATTCCTGAGTATCTTTGGATAAATTTTTTTTGAGTTGGAGTCTCACTCTGTCTCCCAGACTGAAGTGCAGTGGCCGCTCCTGGCCACCGCAGCCTCGACCTGCTGGGCTCCAGCGATCCTTCCGCCTCAGCCTTCCAAGTAACCAGAATTACAGGCATGCGCTACCACACCCAGCTGATTTTTTGATTTATTGTAGGGATGAGGTCTCGCTGCCCAGGCGGGTCTCGAACCCGCGGGCTCGGGCAGTTCACTCACCTCAGCCTCCCAAAGGCGTGGGATTACAGGCTGAGCCACCGAGCCCGGCTTGTATAAAATATTTTGCCTTCCCAATTATGAACTTCTGGTTCAAACTCCTAAGCCCTGCCACTTTTCACTGTGATCTCTTGCACATTACTGAGTAGTGCATGGTTTACCAAATTAAATTAGAACTCTATTCTCAGAGCTTTTTGGTTCACTTTTAAGTTTATTGCTCAATGGTGTCTTAGTCTACTGGGCTGCAGTAGTAAAATACCAGGTGGCTCCAACAATAGACATTTACTTCTCACACTCCTGGAGTTTTAGGAAGTCTGAAGTCAAGGTGCCAGCATAGTAGGAGTCTGGTGAAAGCTCTCTTCCTGGTTTGCAGTTGGCCACCTTCTTGCTGTGTTGTCACATGGCAGTGGGGGTGGGGAGAACACATGCTCTCTCATGCTTCTTCTTTAAAGGGCACTAATTCCATCATAAGCACTTCATTCTCATGACCTCATCATCTCCCAAAGGCCCTACTTCCTACCTATCACATTTGGGATTAGGATTTCTTTTTTTTTTTTTTTTTGAGTTGGAGTCTCACTCTGTCACCCAGACTGGAGTGCAGTGGCCGCTCCCGGCCACTGTAACCTCGACCTGCTGGGCTCCAGCGATCCTTCCTCCTCAGCCTTCCAAGTAGCCGGAATTACAGGCATGCGCTACCATGCCCAGCTGATTTTTTGATTTATTGTAGAGATGAGGTCTTGTTGCCCAGGCGGGTCTCGAACCCATGGTCTGGCAATCCACTCACCTCAGCCTACCAAAGGCGCGGGATTACAGGCTAAGCCACCGAGCCCGGCTGGGATTAGTATTTCAATATTCATTTGGGGGGTACACAAGCATTCAGTTCATAGCACTGATTGATTTATTAGGAATAGCTTCATACCTTGAACTTAAATGAATTCAGTTGGTGTTGCTAAGTTTTTAAGAACCTCCGATCAGCAGCTGTAAAGGTTATAGAGATCTGCTAAAAATCCACTTGGTGGTTCAGCCTGTAATCCCAGCACTTTGGGAGGCTGAGGCGAGTGGATTGCCTGAGCCTGCGAGTTCGAGACCCACCTGGGCAACTTGTCGAGACCTCGTCTCTACAATAAATACAAAATTAGCCGTGCATGGTAGTGCGCGCCTGTGGTTCCGGCTACTTGGAAGTCTGAGGCAGAAGGATCGCCGGAGCCCAGCAGGTCGAGGCTATGGTGGCCAAGAGCGAGCCACTGCACTCCAGTCTGGGCAACAGAGTGAGACTCCAACTCAAAAAAAAAAAAAATACCCACTTGTTCATTTAATTCCTGAGCACACCAATGTCACACCAGTCTTTGAAATTTTAAAGGTAAAGTTAAGGTAGTACTTCCCTCTCATTTCCCTTTTATCTGCTGAGTAGTACATGTACTGTAAGTCATTACCCTAATAGCTACTAAGCTATTAGGTAAATGGCACACTGTAGATGCTGCAAGAGAGATGTCAGCAGGAAACTTCCCAAACGCTGAGCCATAGGCCTTAAAATCACTGTATAAGACCTACATTATGTTTCCCAATTGGGATGAGAAGTACAAGCTGTATTAACAGGTATGTAAAAGGAAAACACCTACCAAATCCGATTTCCACCTCTGGCAGAAGATGTCAGCCTAATGGGAGATTGTCAGAAAAAAAGCCTAGGGGGAAAAAGCCAGAACAATAAGCTGTCAGGTTCAGCCTGGCCAGGGACTTCTGTGAGCTGCCTATCTAGTCCCTGGCCCGTTGGGCCAGCACACCCATACTGAGGATGGTGGTTGTAGCCTGATGTTCTTAGAAATATGAGTCATGCAAGCTGGTCACAGTGACTCACGCATGTAATCCTAGCACTTGGGGAGGCCAAGGTAGGAGGATCACTTGAGCCCAGGAGTTTAAGACCACCCTGGGCAACATAGCAAGAACCCATCTCTACAGAAAAATTGAAAAATTAGCTAGGCATGGTGGCATGCACTTGTAGTCCCAGCTACTTTGGAGGCTGAGATGGAAGATAGCTTGAGCCCAGGAGATTGAGGCTGCAGTGTGCCATGGTCATCCCACTGTACTTCATTTGGGTTGGACAGAGTAAGACCCTGATGCAAAAAAAAATTAACTTAAAAAAAAAAAAGAAATATGCATCATGCAAGCTCCCATCTGTTTTTGCTATAATTTCCCATATAGATTTCTTTAAAAGGAGTTCTGTAATGGCCTAAAGATGTAACTCTCTGTTACTACTATATTTCTAATTGCAAAATACGAACAATATTTTTCTGGCATTATGTGTGTATGCATGTGCATGTGAGAAATTTTCTTTTGTGAGCATAGTGCATAAGCATTAATATCCAAGTGATGCATTCTTAGGCTGTTTGGGGGCCTGAAAACTGCGAAAACGTAAATAGGACATGGGTATCTAAAGGTGGTAGCACTCTTGAGAAACCCTCTCTCAGAGTCCAGGGAGTCAGTCTCCCCTAGACCACACCTCTACATTATTATTTAGATACATTATGGAAAATAAAAAAATTAATGGAAGGTTAATGTATACTTAAAATATTAGCACATATTCACACAGTACTTTATTTCTATAAGATGGTTGTCATACTAGTAAGTAGTTTTGATGAAAGTTAAGATCGATCAAGGAACTCTTAAAGGAAGTTTGTATTATAAATTGTTTGAATTGGATTTGAATATCAGCCCTGCTTACTTATAAGGTTGGGCAACTGATTGAAAAACGGTATGAACCTCACTTTTCTAATTGTGGACCTAAATATAATGACTGCACAGAGTGTGAAAATGAAAAGAAAAGCATATGTGGGACATGCTAACCTCTCATTAAATGGTATCAGTTTGTTTCGCCACCATTAAGATTATTATGATTTGTGGAAGATGATTAAAAGGGAAACAGTTAATAGTTGAGTGCTTTCTCCCTGCTAAGGTGCTTTCAAAATGTGTTTAGTAAAGTGTCAACAGATGTTAAATGAAAAAGGGTTCCAGGCAGAAATCCTTTTTGTGAAATAACTGGGTGAGACAAAGTGAACCAAGTTCCTTTCTGCCAGAACATTCCTGAACTGCTATCATGCAATCCATGGAATTTACCCTTTCCTGGACTCATTTGTGTCTTGAGGAATGGTTGCTCTAAGGATGTATTCAGGAACTGCCATGTTGATCTCTTTAGGTCCTTGTTTACCATTACCTCCTGTGGTTTTGTCAAGAATGTTCATTTCTCCCTTAAATCTGGTGACAAAATACTGAGTTATTTTTCATCTTGATCAGGATTGGAGCTTTTCAATTGCTGGTTTTGGGAAGTCAAATCTTTTATAAGACACTGAGCTACTGAGAATTTGTAACACATTAATATGAAAGCCAGTCACACTAGACACAGTGCCTTGTGTACTTTTAATAAACATAGCAGGGCTTCTTGGGCATCTCTTATTTTGATAGTCTTTCTACTGATGTTAAATTATCTTTTATCAGTCATTTATAGTTTTAGCAGAGTAAAGTGTTCTTGCCACAGCAGTCATTTAATGCAGCTTTTACTATTTATAGTAGAATATTCTATAGGTAGGAATCACAGTGGTAACCTGCATGGAATATAGCTAATTGCAGGTTAATTACTGTTAATTAAAACATAAACTGTCAAGTATTTGGTGATTAATACATATTTAATTCCTTAATTAACGGGTCTTAATTGCTACTACTTAGACCTGCCCTTCTGTGGCTCTGAGGCAGTAGGGAAGTGCAGGCTACCTACCTCCCTCAGTGCACCTACTGCCTTTGATTTAGACACTGATGACTTCCTGCCATTTGAAGAATAATGCTTTCCACTCACATTCGCTCTCTTGCTTTATTGTGCTGATGAAAAAAAGATCTGGGCTTTGATTCTACTCCCCTCTGTTTCCTCTCCTTTGCCCCCTCACTCCTGAAGCAAAGGAACTACTGATTGACTTCTTTGGGTTCTGATCACGCATGTACTCACAGAAGCCTCCAGAATCTCGCCCGCACAGCCTTTATCCCTGCTTTTGGAAGACAGTGATTCCGAGTCCAGTCAGAGGCCAGCGAAGCAGTGATCTTTAATATAAATGGTTTCTTTAAAAGGAGAAAACTACATAGGTAGCATGGAAATCCCCTTCCCATGGCTCTCTGTAAAGGGGTGGGGGTGGGGAAGGTGGCAGGAAAAGAGGGAATGAGGGGGAAAAAGTCATCAAAAATGAGTCTTGTTGGTTCCTGGAGCCACCTTGTTAAAACACACTCCTTAGGTAATATCAAGGGGTCCTGGGAGAAGATTAGGAGTGGATTCCAGCTAGACCCTGCTTTGAGTTCTTTGTGTAGAAAGGACACAAAGAACTTGAGCTCTTGGGGGAGGGGGAGAGGGGGCGAGGACTAAACCAAGATTTACCCTTTATCAGTCTAACATCTTTCCTGGTAAATGAGGAGGTGAGGGAATAGGAATGACTGGATCTTACCCATCCCTTCACATTTTTGCTCCAAACATTTGTCCCGGTACAGCTGTCTTGGTACCTATTTCTTTTCTGTATCAGCCTTCAGCCCACTGATTTTACTGGAAAGAATGCAAAGCCACAGTTAAGTGACAGCAGACCCACATACACTTGCTGCTTAGAGATAGTGAATTAGAGTTGATTCAGTGTTTTCCAGATTGTGTTTCACAAATCCAGGTAATGTCAGAAGGCATTAGTTGATCAAATAGGAAGAAACACTGATTTAGACAGTCAGTTCTGTTCTGCAGGCTGCTTCAGAGCCTAAGTATGTTTTTAAATCTCTAGGAAAGAAACATGGGGAGTGTGTGTGTGCCCAGCCAAAGTCTGGGCATCGGTTTGGGCTTTTAAAGAGTATCTCTTGAGTCTAGTGATCCCTGAAGTACACTTGGGAAATACTGAAAAATAGAACATACCTTGACTCTATAAATTCCTTGGCTATGGCCCTTATTCCAAGTGCTAGACAATTGAATTGTTCTGTGTCACTAGACAATGTGGGGAATTTGATGTGGCAATGAAATGTAACTCTCTCAAACAGGAAAGCTAGTCTAAGCAGCTGCCCCTCTACTCTGCAGTTTGTGCTTTAAAAAGACAAATAATATGTTTTAAGAAACCACAGGGGACACACTAGATTGTCACTTTAGTCTTGATTCAGAGCTGCATTTAGGAAGCGGGACAGTTTGTATGATGTTCTTTTTATCTTCAAAGATCATGTTTTTGTTTATTTTTTAAAACTGACCACATCTCTAAATGTCATTCTTAACTTGCGTTTGTTATTTGATGAGCAAGGATAAGTACTTCTTCCGTGGTTTGCCACCTCTGTGTTGTCTGCTATTGCTTGCATACCAGCACTGTCCCTTATAACCTCAAAGCTGTGTTTTTTCCCCTCTACCTTAATTTTTGTGCACATCCTGTTTTATAGAATGAGTACATGAGCCATGAACATATCACATTCTTTTCTAAAGGGAAGAGGAAACAAAAAGTGTGGCAAGTCGTGTTTATTGGTAGGAAAAAACAAGTCAAGCTATTTGAGAATTGGTATAACAAGCACTCATAATAAGCTCCATTGCAAATTTTGCTGTCCTTTGAGTGCCTTGCCTTTCCAAATTAGGTTTTTATTTTATTTTCTGATAACATGTCAATATATCTGAAAAAAGTATAATATTTTGCTCCTGATATCTTAATATGAAATATTTTAGGTTTTGTTTTGACTCTTTAATATTACAGAAACTTTTTATTACCTATGTTTTTATTTTTTATTTAACTCATTTGACAAAAACAAAGTTTTTGTGGATGGGGATGACCCACGTTTGCTTTTTATTTAAATGAAAACCAGACTACTGCATAATTTGTGGAAGGACAGACATATACCATTTAATCCCCTTTGTTCTAGGGAACTAACTAATGACTTCCACCCGCTCATTTTCCTTGGCGAGTATCTGTGTTGGTAAGCAAATCCCCTTTCTTTGCTCACACATGGCAAGGAAACGTGGCCACATGGAAAGCTAATTTTGCTCTTCACTGAAGCAGGGAGGATCAGGGATGCTGCAACATTAAACTGCTTCCCAGTCTCCTGTTTGGCAGGCCTCTGAAGGATAGGCTGATGTCAGACTTTTCACAGGCCAGCATCCAGGATGGTTTTTCATGAACAAATGAGAATACTAGTCAGTGGTTTAACCAGTTACGAGAGCAAGTGTCTTTTTCCAAAATCTCTGAAGGCTATAGGGATACAGCAGCTTGTCTTCTGAGAAATTCATTGAGGGACTGCATGAATATTGATTATTTATATTCTACATGTCCTTATATTTCACAGGTGCAAATAATATAGGGGAGCCATCAGTAAAACAGTACTTTGATAAAAATGAGAACTCAGAGTGAACAAAAACATAATGATAGAGTTTATTCTTGGCTATTTGTAGTGATGTTCTATGAAGTCACAGAGAATGCTGAGTACTGAACTATTGCTTTTATGGGAGATACGGGATTGGGATCCTGTGAGCCTCTGGTCACAGTGTTTTGCTGATGAATAGATAATCTTGTTCTATGTGTGATTCTGTTTTAAAGATGCCATGTGCAACTTATAGTGTTGATTCATTAACATTGAACCCATGGCTAATAGCACGATAATTCATGTCTGACAAGAGCTTCTCTAACATGTATTTTCTCCTTAAGGCTCATCTCAGCCTTCTTGCAAGTAGGAACAGTAGACAGCACTAAAGCACTACACTTGGGGTCGTTTTAAAAAGCAAAATCAACAATAAAAAGCACACAAATGAGAAAATCATGGCACTAAATAGACCACAATAAGGATACTTTTTTACAGTATGAAAACTGAAACAGGAAGACAGAACATTGACTTGCTTGACCTCAGCTAGGAACATGTGCATTGAGTAACCTCAGATTTTTTGCTGCTTTGTGCATGCCCACACATGACCATGAAAGCTTTGCAAGTATTGATTTGGAGGTTACAAATAAATTTTAGGGGATAGACAAATTCACAGATACAGAAGCCATGAATAATGAGAATTGACTGTATTTTCTGTTAAACCAAATCCAAAGAAAAAGGTGATGTATAATTAAGTTTGGTGTTGTGACAAAATTATTTCAGAACAAGATAGATGGTTCTGTGATTCTATCATACTGACCTTTCAAAAAATCACAATTTAGGTTGGGCTAGGAAGCAAAGACATTTTCCTAAAAATGTGTTTGTTTCGGTAAAAACAAACACATTTAATCCACATTTAACTTACAACAAAGAAAGTGGTATAAAATGGGATCTCAAAGACAGCTTTTCATATTAATATGTTACAAATTCTCAGTTCAGTGTCTTCATAGAATGTTTGACATCTAAATGAGTTGGTTTTTATTTTATTTTTAATTTAATTTTCCATAGTGTTTGGGGGCCTATAAAGTAATTACTTTTATGGTTTTGTTTTGGTATATTCCAACTATGTATTAGTTTAAAATTTTGGTAATGATATTACAAGCTTAAATGGCCATCTAGAATACCACACATGTAATATAATTGAAAACAAGCCAAGCCAGGGACAGGGGCTTCTCCCTGCTGTTGCTGCAATCTAAGGCTCCCACATGGAATGCAAGCAATATTGTATTTGGCTGTGATAAAGTATTGCTTTCTTGTTAACCAGGGTAATGACAATGTGTTGGTGTGTCAAGAAGAAAAGCTTTCTCTGAAAACAGGAGGTTAGATAGTAAATATTTCAGTCTTTAGGGGCCAGGCGCTCTCTGTGGCAGTTACTCAACTCTGCCGTATGAAAGCAGTCTTAACTGATACATAAATGAATGAGTATGGTTATGTTCCAATAAAACTTTATTTGTGAACATTGAAATTTGAATTTCATATAATTTTCATGTGTCACAAAATAGTCTTCTTCTTTTGATCTTCTCCCTCCAATGAAACTATAAAAACCATCTTTAGCTTGTGAGCAGTTCCAAAACAGATGGTAGGACAGATTTGACCCATGGGAGATATTTTGCCAACTCTCATCTTAAACTTGAGGTTGTTAAAACTATCATTCTTTCTTGCATGTACATTACTAGGTCAAATAAATGATTACTACATTCCTTTCTTAAATATGGGTGTAGAATTTTTAAAACACCTATATCTGCACATTAAAGGACATATGTATATGTAAATGCCTGGTTGTGTATTCGTGTGTGTGTGTGTGTATAAACTATATATACGTGTACACACACACACACACACACACACACACACACACACACACACACACACGGGGTGCCCAAAAACTTTATACACATTTTAAGCATGACATTCACTTAAAAGATGGTATTGATCAGATGAATGCTAGTGTCACCATGCAACAGGATGGACAGTCAAAGAAAATAGCGGAAGCACGGTCGAGTGAACATCATACTGCACATTGCTATTATAATTCAGTTCAACTTTGAAAAGTAATACATAGATAACATTAAAAAATGTGTGTACCTTTTTTGGCACACCCATATACACACACACATAAGGGGGGGACCCCCCCAAAAAATCTGGAATTATTTTTTGGAGGATGATCCCCTTGTAGTACAGGCTTCCCCTTCCCCCACTAGGTAAGTGCTCTAGGAACCCATGAGCATCAGTGTAGCTGCTAGCCTTGTAGTAAGAGGCTGTGTTTAGATTCAGTGAATTTTTTTTATCAGAAATCTTTCAACATGTTTGCTCATTTTATGATGGGTGATTTATGAGTGTACCTGCCCACACTGTCCTGAGTATTCAGTGGTTTTTGACCAAAAAAATGATAGGACCCCAGTGTCCTACTCTCCCTGTTTCCCTGATGTTGCCCTGAGTGAATTTTTTTTGTTTCCCTGATGAAAAAAGTCCTTAAAGGGAAACGTTTTGCCAATGTGGAAGAGGTGAAACAAAAAAATGGCAGAGCACTAAAAGGCATCAAAATTGATGAGTTTAAAAACTGTTTTGAGCTTTGCAAAATGTGTCTTGATAGGTGTATTGCCTCAAATGGAGAGTACTTTGGAGGTGACTGATGTTTAAACACGTAAGAATAAATATACAATTTTTTGTAAATAAGCTCTGATTTTTATTGAGAATATATATATTCTATCTATCTATCTATCTATCTATCTATCTATCTATCTATCTATCTATCTATCTACCTACCTACCTATTTACCTATCTATCTACCTATTTACTTATCTATCTAGTCGCTTATGCTTTCTAATTAAGGCAGTTTGGTATAATGAAGTAAAATTGACCTAGGATTACACCACAGCTCTGTAACTACTTGAGTCACCTCAGAAAAATTTAACCTTTCTGAGTCAACCTACTCATCCCTAAAAGGGAGTTAATAATTACCTATATCATGTTGTTACCTGGGAAAAAAATCAGATAATATATGCAAAGGATACTTGGGAGATGGATGTGTTTTTTGAATTATTCTTTTTTTATTTTTTAACTTTTTTATTTCAGTAGCTTTAGGGGGTACAAGTGATTTTTTATTACATGGATGCATTTTATAGTGTGAAGTATGGGCTTTGAGTGTACCCTCCACCTCCTCCTGTATACATCATACCTGATACATGATTTTTCATCCCTACCCCCTTTCCACTCTCCCCCTTCTGAGTGTCCAGTGCCCATTATGTTATTCTGTATGCCTTTGCAGTTCCTTAGTTTAGCTTCCACTTATAAGTGAGAGCATGTAGTGTTTGGTTTCTGTTTCTGTGTTGCTTTACATAGGATGATGGTATCCAGTTCCACCCAAGTTACCACAAAAAGATGTTATTTCATTCCTTTTTATGGCTGAATACCATAAAATGAAATGGGGTGTGTGTGTGTGTGTGTGTGTGTGTGTGTGTGTCGCACACACACACGTGTGCACATATTTACCACATTTCTATTATCCACTATTATCCATTTGAGGGACATTTAGGTTGATTCCACATCTTTGCAATTGTGAATTGTGCTGTGATGAACTTAGGAATGCAGGTGTCTTTTTGAAAAAAGGACTTAGTGTGAGACTTTTTCTAGAAATCCAAGCCTTCTAATATGGAAGATTTTCAATATATTTTGTCCATTTGAAAAAAATAAACATGGCACATCCCCAAATCAGTTTCTTATACCTTTCTTTTTTTTTTTCCAGTGATACCATTGGTGTTGTCATGTTGCTGTTTCCTCTGACCTCAGTCTTTTTGGACCTGGATGTTAGCATTTTCAAACACTCCTTTGATTCCTACTGGGTTCTGCATATATTTGTTATACTTTACTAGAGCAATACCTATACTTTCAGTAGAGTAATTCCTTATTTGACAGACACAGACTCTTCTTTTAATTATACTAAACTGCCTTAACTAGCAAGTGTGAGAGACCACACACACACACACACACACACACACACACACACACACACACACACATATATTATATATATATGGGGTCCAATAAAAATCAGAATTTATTTACAAAAAATTGTGTATTTATTCTTACATGTTCAAGCTTTAGTCACCTTTAGAGTACTTTCCGTTTGATGCAATACCCCTGTCAAGACACTTTTTGCAATGCTCAAAACAGTTTTTAAACTTGTCAGTTTAGTGCTTCTACCATTTTTTTGCTTGACACCATTTTTGCTCTTGAAGGTTCCTGTGAGGGCACTGGCTAGAAAGGAGGACATGATGGAACCTTGCCAGATAGCGAGAGTTCATGACAGTGGGAACTTGAACAGATTCTAAAGTGTATTTTTCAGAAACCTATTTCAGATGGGCCTCATCTTTTGAGCTGCATGTTTTATCCCACTTGTTTGTTAGAGAAAACAAAGCCAATCTCTCAATGATCAGATATTCAAAATAAAGTCAGTAGTCAATCTAAGACTGCTCTACAGCATCTAAATTCAGATATCTTTATTTAATCACATTTGTTTCAAAATAGGAAACTTTTCCACTTAAATCATACTTACTTTATAATTGTGGTATGTATTGAAATAGTTGTATACTGAGCTGTAAACTTGATGAGGCAGGTAATAAAACCTGTATTCATAAATCCCTAAAAGTTACTAAGAAAGAACTGGAAAATTTTTTGTTTTAAATAATGCTTCAAATTTTTAAAGAAACGTTTAAATTATTACTTCACACTTGTAACATGTAATCTACCTTTTTATATATAAACACTTGCATGTATGGCATGAGAAGTTTGAGTTTATATATTATATATTAATTATATGCATAAGTGTGTGTAGACATGCACACATAAAAACTTTGACAAAGAGTATTTTCCTCTTCTTGTCTCTGTGATTAGTTTTAAGTAAGTCAGTGCTGGAACTTACCATCTATGAGAAGTTTATGTTCAAAAGTTTCTGAATAACTGAAAAGGGCACGGCATTGTTGTCTGGGTATATTCATAATCTGATGTGGTCTTTCCTTGCTCCCTGATATTCTAGTTGGAAGATTGAGGGTAGCAAATGAAGTTATAGAAGAAAGCATGAGTTTAATTCTTTTGTTGTGGCCTTGTTGTTCAGTCTTCTTGCTGGGAAATTTGAGGTTCACGGACTTGTTTCTGAGCCTCTCTTTGCCTTGAGGCTAGTGGTGAATGAAGGACAAATACTTGCTAGGAGAGCCATGAATTTCTCCCAGCTGGCTGAAACTTTGTACTGAAGATTGTATGGCTGTATCCTGGGCTTCCTGGCTAGTTCTGTGGCAGAGAAGGATCACGTTCCTATGAGTGCCTTATGGTTTGAATCTGTCATTTGACCATTATTGTCTTGTTCTGTTCTTTTGTCATTAACATTCCTTTTCTCTAACTAAAGTTTAATTTTGGAGGGGCTCCTCCAGAGCACGTAGTAAATATTCTGTAATTATTTGGTCTAAAAGATTCAGAATATGCCAGGTACTGTGGCTCATGTCTGTATTCCCAGTATTTTGGGAGGCCAAGATGGGAGGGTCCCTTCAGGTCAGGAGTTCGAGGTCAGCCGGGGCAACATAGCAAGACTTCATCTCTACAAAAATAAAAATAATGGTGTGCAGGCATGGCTACTCTGAAAACTGAGGCAGGAGGATCACTTGAGCACAAAGTTTGAGGTTGTAGTGAGCTATGATCAGCCATGACACTCTAGCCTGGGCAACAGAGCAAGACTCAGAATTCTTTAGTGTTAGCCGGGCCTGCTAGCATGCGCCTGTAGTTTCGGCTACTTGGAAGACTGAGGCAGAAGGATCGCAGGAGACCAGCAGGTTGAGGATGAGGTGGCCCAGAGCGTGCCTCTGCCCTCCAGCCAGGGTGACGGAGTGAGACTCCAACTCAGAAAAAAAAAGAATTCTTTAGCGTAAAACTTCTGAGGGTCATCCATTCTTTGACATAATGGGTGAAAAAAACAAATACAGAGAAGTTAAAGTGGCTTTCCTAGATCTCTAATTTTTGTTGCCTCTTTCACTCTCTTTTTCTTTGATAAGGCCATGGCTATGTATTGGATTAAATAAAATATTATGGATTAAGTTATTCATACATATCAACTTAAGAGTGGATCCCCATGAACGTGTTTGGATGTACACTGTATTCTCAAAGTTAATGCATCCCTTCAAAAAATAATAATTGTATTTTTACTAGAAGTTTCAACCCTTGTAGTTAATAAGATAAAATAAAATTTCTGTAAGAAGGCCAGTTTTAATGAAGAAAGGGCTCTTTATCATTCTGTTCATAATATAGTGCTTATCACAGTGTCTGAAAGAAAGGTGGCACTCAGAAGAGCCTTGGGTTGCATGAAAGAGTAGATGAATGAATGAATAGATGAGAGGGAGGGAGAGAAGGAAGGGGGAAAGGGAGGAGGGAGGGAACACAAATGGAATAAAGAAGACCTGGTTGACATTTCTGGGGTTGCCTCTCAAAAATATGTTTTTATGACCAGAACAACGGTGCTCTTGGGTAGTGGTGGTAGTAGCCATGGAGACATCCCCTCAGCTGTCCCTGTACTACCCATTGTGTCAGAGCAGCTTGCAGAGTCCTGCAGTGCTGGACTTTGCTGCTGTTTGCCTTGAGGCAGGATCTGACTGTTTTCCAGGGGACCTGTTTTGGGGGCCTCTGGACTGCTTTTTGCTGTACTTGCTCACAATATTCTTTTTTTTTTTTTTTTGTACCCTCAATTGACCTCCTATAGATATTAGTAGTAGAGAGACAAATGATTGGAGTCCCACTGCAAGAATATCCATGTATTTCTTCCTATTTCTTGTATCATCAATAAAAGTATATATTAAACTTAAGAGCAGGATGAAGTTGTATTTCATTTCTGTTTTTCCATTGTGCCTCTTCTCTACCCTGTGTATTTTGTTGCAATAGCTTGTAGCACAGTATCATCTAATCTAGCAAGAGTTTCCAGGATGACTTCTTGTACCTGTTGTCTAGGAAGCCCTGTTAGATTTTTCGTTTTGGGCTCTGCTGATTGGTTCCTCCAGTTTTGTGTCTGTCATATAAACACAAATAATGCAGTCCTAGGATCAAAGTTTTTATTCTTCGGGCAGTATGTAGATATGAAAAAATCATATTTGGAATCAGAAAGATTGAGTTTAAATATTTTATCTACAATAGATTCCTTGCCTTTTTGGACAATTACTTTGTATTCAAAGATTTTTCATTTTTTGAAATACAAAATCCTTGATAAATTTTTGCATGAGCTAATAATATAATGAAGTGTGATATCAGCATAGTGCATGCAACATGAGCTTAGTAATGGTAACTTATAATTACTTTTATAAATTGAAATTTTTATGGAGTGAATTATACAGTCATATGCAGTAGTAAGAAATACTGGAGATATTCCTGAGTATGACTTAGCCAGTTTCACTAAATGGTAACATTTTACAAAACTGTATTAAAATATCACAACCAAGATATTGACATTGTTACAATCTAAAGAGCTTATTCAGATTTCTTGTTTTACTTGCATTGGTGTGTGTGTGTGTGTGTGTGTGTGTGTGTGTGTGTGTGTGTGTGTGTGTTTAGTTCTGTATAATTTTGCTACAGAGTAGGTATCCACCACCACGGTAAAGATGCTGAGCAATTCCAAAAACACAAGGATCACTGAGGTTATTCTTTTGTAAGTAAGCCTATCCCCTTCCGCCATGTCTTCCTCCATCCCTAACCACTGGAAACTATTCATCTGTCCTTCATTTCTAACATTTTTTCACTATAAAATGTTATATGAATAGATTCATAGAGTATGTGATATTTGGGAATTGACTTTTTTCACTTAACATAATTCTGTGGAGATTTATCCAGGTTGTTGGGTACATCAATAGATGATTTCTTTTTTATTGAGTGTAGTTTTCCATGCTTTAGAAGGACTTTTGGGCTGTTTTCATTGTTTGACTATTATGAATAATGCTTCTGTAAACTTTTGTGTGCAGGTTTTTATATGAATGAAAGTTTTCATTTATCTAGGCTGTGTTTTAAGACTTCCAGTCTTCATATTATATCATGAGTCATGGACCCCCCAGTGAGACAGTTTCAATCTGTATGTAAATGAAGATTCAAATAATGTTCATGTGGATCTTTTAAATAATAGCCGGAAACTGACACCTATAGGCAATTAATCGGGTTAAAAACATTGATAGCTTTCTTACGAATTTTTTCTCTTTTAATCTCAGTTTCTCTGAATTAGCTCCACCATGTCAAAAAAAAAAAAAAGTTGGTCAGGCTCAGTGGCTCAGCCTGTAATCCCAGCACTTTGGGAGGCCGAGGCAAGTGGATTGCCTGAGCCTGCAGGTTCTAGACTCACCCGGGCAACTTGTCGAGACCTCATCTCTACAATAAATCAAAAATTAGCCAGGCATGGTAGTGCGTGTTTGTAGCTCCGGCTACTTAGAAGGCTGAGGTGGAAGGATTATTGGAGCCCAGCAAGTCGAGGCTGCTGTGACCGGGAGCGTGCCACTGCACTCTAGTCTGGGCAACAGAGTAAGACTCCAACTCAAAAACAACAGCAACAAAAAAAGGTCTTCATTCTTTTTTTAAAAAAAACATTTTTTATTTTAAAATTGTGAGGTACAGTTAAGGATTAGGTAAACAAATATGCATCATTCAGGCACCTTGTTGATAAGGGGTGTCCCCCCATCCCCAGACAGATATTGACTACCGTTAATCCCACCTCCCTTCCCCTCCCTGCCCCCCCCATAATTTCCCACCACTGTCAATCCTTTTCTTATAATATTACGATAGATGTTCAAGGTTCACTTATGAGTGAGAACATGTTATACTCAGATCTTTGTTTCTGTGAGAGATCACTCAGTATTATAAACTCTAGTTCTGTCCAGGTTGCTGCACCGTTTATGATTTTGTTCTTTTTTATGGCTATGTAGTATTCCATTGTGTATATGTACCACATTTTTAAAATCCAGTCCGCTTTTGATGGACAGCATGATTGGTCCAGGTTCTTGCTATTGTGAACAGTGCTGCAATAAACATACATGTGCAGGTATCTTTTTTATAGAGTGATTTGAGTTCTTCAGGGTATATTCCCAGTAGGGGGATTGTGGGGTCATATGGGAGGTCGATATTTAGAGCTTTTAGGAATTGCCACTCTGCTTTCCACAGAGGTTATACTAGTTTACACTCCCACCAGCAGTGTAGAAGTGTTCCCTTTTCACCACTCCTCCCCAGCATCTGTTATTTTTTGAGTTATTGATAATGGCCATTCTGACTAGAGTTAGGTGGTATCTCAGTGTGGTTTTGATTTGCATCTCCTTGATGATTAGTGAGGTTGAACATTTCTTCATGTGTCTGTTGACTGCTCATATGTCTTCTTTTGAGAAGTGTCTGTTCATATCTTTTGCCCACTTAATAATGGGGTTGTTTGCTTTTTTCTTTTCAGCACATTTGAGTTCCTTGTAGATCCAAGATGTTAGGCCTTTGTCAGACATGGACTTGTCAAATACTTTTTCCCAGTCTGTGGGCTGTCTCACTGCTCTCTTGATGGTTTCTTTGGCTTTGCAGAAGCTTGTCAGTTTAATGAGGTCCTACTTGTCTATCTTATCTCTTATGGCCCATGCTTTTCAGGTTTTGTTCAGGAATAGGATGCCAGTTCCAATTTCTATAAGGGTATGTCCTGTATTTTCTAAGGTTCTTATGGTTTGTGGTTTTACATTTAGGTCTCTGATCCATTTAGAGTTAATTTTTGTGTATAGGAACAGATAGGAGTCTTGTTTGAATATTCTGCATGTGGTCAGCCAGTTTTCCCAGCACCATTTACTGAATAGGTTCTCCTCTCCCCAGTGGTAGGTGGAGGAGGCTTTGTCGAAGATGAGTTGGTTGAGTATTTGAGGTTTTGTTTCTGGGATCTCAATTCTATTCCACTGGTCTATATGCCTGTTCCTGTACCAATACCAAGCTGTTTTGATTATTGTAGCTTTATAGTAAAGTTTGAAGTCTGGTAATGTGATGCCTCCTGCTTTTTTTTTTTTTTTTTTTTTTTTTGCTGAGGATTGTTCTGGCTATTCTTGGTTGATTGTGTTTCCATATGAATTCGTACATTGTTTTTTCTAGCTCTGAGAATAATGTTGCTGGTAGTTTGATGGGTACTGCATTAAGTCTGTAGATTGCCTTAGGTAAGATGGACATCTTCACACTGTTTATTCTTCCAGTCCATGAGCATGGGATATTTTTCCATTTGTTTGTATCATCTTTGATTTCTTTAGGCAGTGTTTTGTAGTTTTCATTGTAAAGATTTTTCATGTCTCTGGTTAGGAAGATGCCAAGGTATTTCATTTTTTTTTTTTTTTGGTGACTATTGTGAATGGGATTGTGCTTTTTATTTGGGTTTCTATTTGTTTATTTTTGGTATATAGAAATGCAATTGTCTTTTGCACATTTATTTTATACCCTGAGACTTTGCCGAAGTCCTTTATCAGTGCAAGAAGGCTTTTGACAGATTCTCTTGGGTTTTCACGGTATACAATCATGATGTCTACAAAGCGAGATAACTTTACTTCCTCTTTTCCTATTTGGATACACTTGATCGCCTTCTCTTGTCTGATTGCTCTAGCCAGAACTTCCAATACTATATTGAACAGTAGGGGAGAGAGTGGGGATCTTTGTCTTGTTCCAGTTTTCAGGGGAAATGGTTCCAATTTTTTGTCCATTTAGGAGTATGCTGGCCATGGGTTTCTCGTAGATGGCTTTACTATTTTGAGGTATGTTCCCCATATGCTTAGCCTTTCAAGGGTTATTATCAAGAAGGGGTGCTAGATTTTATTAAAAGCTTTTTCTGCAACTAATGATATAATCATGTGGTTTTTGTTTTGACATCTGTTGATGTATTTAATTACATTTATGGTTTTATGAATGTTGAACCAGCCTTGCATCCCAGGGATGAAGCCTACTTGATCATGATGGATGATTTTTGAGATGTGTTGTTGAATCCGGTTTGCTAGGATCTTGTTGAGAATTTTGGCATCTATGTTCATGAAAGATATTGGCCTGTTGTTCTCTTTCTTTGTTGGGTCTTTACCTGGCTTGGGTATCAATGTGATGTTAGCTTTGTAAAATGATTTGGGGAAGGTTTCATCTTTCTCAATCACCTGGAATACTTTCATCAGGATTGGTATAAGCTCCTCCTTAAATGTCTTATAGAATTCTGTTGGAAAGCCATCTGGTCCAGGGCTTTTTTTAATAGGTAGTTTTCTTATTACATAGTCAATTTCCTTGATTGCTATTGGTCTATTTAGGGTCTTGATTTCTTCTTGTTTCAACCTAGGCAGGTTGTGTGATATATGAAAGTCTTCCATTTCCATTAGGTTTTCAAGTTTGTTTCCATACAAGTGTACATAGTAGTCCTAATGATCTTTTGTATTTCTTCAGGGTTAGATGTGACTTCATCTTTTGTGTTTCTGATTGTATTTATTTGGACTTTTTCTCTTTTTTTCTTGGTCAGTCTAGTTAGGGGACCATCAATCTTGTTCATCCTTTCGAAGAACCAGCTTTTTGTTTCATTGATTTTTTTGTATTATCTTTTTGTCTTCTATGTCCCAGATTTGGGCTTTTATTTTGGTGATCTGGATTCTTCTGCTGAAGTTAGGGTTTTTGTGGTCTTGCTTTTCCAGCTTCCTAAGGTGATTTGTTAGGATCCTTCCATTTTCTTCATGTGCATTTGTAGAGATATGTATTCCCCTCTTACTACAGCTTTCTTGGCGTCCCAGAGATTTTGGTAAGATGTTTCTTCATTTTCATTTGTTTCCAGGTATCTTTTAATCTCTGTTTTGATTTCCTCATTGACGTGGGAGTTTTTTAGCATCATGCTATTTAGTGTCCATGTCTTTGTGGGTTTGGGGGTGCCCTTGTTGGTGCTGATGTTTATTTTTATTCCTCTGTGGTCTGAGAAGGTACATGACAAAATTTCGATCTTTTGAAATTTGTTTATGCTTGATTTATGGCCAAGTATGTGGTTGATCTTAGAGTACGTTCCATGCAGTGATGAGTAGAATGTATATTCTGTGGTCGTTGGGTGGAGTGTTCTGTAGGTATCAATTAAGTCCATTTCGTCAACAGTCACATTGAGGTTCCGGATCTCATTGCTGATTTTTTGTCCTGATGATTTGTGTAGGGTTGTGAGTGGGGTATTAAAGTCCCCAGCTATGATAGTGTTAGACTCAATATCTTTTTTGAATTTTCATAGAAGCTGCTTTCTTTTGTGTTCCGTTTGCTTGAAAATTTGTTTTCCATCCTCTTACTTTGAGATTGTGAGTGTCCTTTCTAGTGAGATGGGTCTCTTAGAGGCAGTATATTGTGCCTGGTGATATTTTATCCATTTTGCCATTCTGTGTCTTTTCAGTGGTGCATTTAGTCCATTTAAAGTCAGGCTAATTATTGAAATGTGAGTTTTCTCAGTGTCTGCCCTCCCAGAGGTCTGGGAGAAACACATGTTCTTCTTTTGGTTTTTCTTCATTTGTGTAGAGTTCTCTCTCTCTCCCCCTTTCCCTCCCCTTCTTTAATTCTTTTTTTCTGGGAAGGTGGAGTTGCTTGTACTTCTTTCGTTCAATCTCCTGTTCTTTCTTATGAGGGTCCTCTGGCTTTGTTCACTTTTGAGGCTGGACTATGGGCTGGGGGTGTACTTTTTGCAGTTTTCAGGTTTAATTGAAGGGGAAGGTGTGATTCAGAATCTATCTGCAGATCCCAGTATCCACCAACAGGTATATGGGCACACTGGAACCCATTTCCTACTGCCTTACAATCTGTCTGTGCAGCAGGGTTTAGGTTTGCTCCCTGGAACAAAAGGAAGTACGAAAAAGGAAAATAATGGAAGAAGGTGGGGGGAGGGCAGAAGGAAGTTAGAGGGAGAGAAGAGTGAGAGGAAAAACAGACATATATACCAACTAACAAGTGAAAAAGAGACACAAGGCCAGAAAAGAGTGAAAAACATACACACAGACAAAATTCCCTAAAGCATACCAGTAATCACATAAAGACTGTCCAATAGAATCATGCCTTTTGATGCGTTTTTCCCCAACACAAACAGGTAGTCTAAATCAAAAAGCAAACAAAATTGAGAAAACAAAGAGTCAAAACATAAAATCAGAAATCAAAATAAGAAACCAGACTAGCTCTGGAATCTTTCCTGAGTGTCTAAAGTCTCTTCAGCTCTGATCTCTAGCCTCTCCCCTTTGCTTTCATTGCTGACAGATAGATTTATTCCAAGCTTGGGTTCGTTCCTTTGGCTTGCTGCCTGAGAGGTCTGCGACAGGCCTGAGTTGCCTGTATCTGATTCAGTGTAGAGGAGGACCTTTTGGCTCCTGTTTAGCGACATTACCTTAGAAACCAAGGTGGAGGTTGTTCGTAGATGGGCGGGGCAGTACAAATCTCTGCCTGGAAAATGACCAAGGTGGGCAGCTCCTCTTTCAAGGATCCTTTCTCTCCACTTGCCCGGGTCCATGGGCGATCCACCATGATGGCCTGTGGGATCAGTGACACAGCTGGGTGCTGGATCTGGCATGCCACCAGTGGCCTGGGTTGGAGAAAGGAGCTGGGAATTCCCTCCTCTGGAACTGAGAGCTGAGAGTGTCTGATCAGCACCTCCTTAAGATACACTGTTCCATTACTCAACCATGGGGTCCCATGCTGGGTTCCTCAGCCAGAGTGGGGACCAGAGCTCCAAAGGGCAGGTGGTGAGCAGTGACAGCAGCTTTGAGCCCCGCACAGGGCACGTCAGCCAGGAATGGAGCTGGTATCTCTGAGGGGCAGGTGCCTAGAGCCTCCCTGGGTGATGGCAGCTTGAAATAGGACTGGGTGGGGGCCCAGAACCCAGGATGGGGAGCTGGAACTCTGAGGAGCGAGCACCAGCCTGCTGGATTGGGCGCCCAGTCAGGGAGAGAGCTGGCAGCGGCTGAGTGCCTGGCGGATCAGCGTAGCCAGCAAGGGAACCCAGATCTCCACAAGGTAGTATCCAAGGGCCACCGGGCGAGTTGTTGTAGCTGGGGAGGGAGCTGGGGTCTCCACACAGCCAGGGCCCGAGGTCGCCTATAGTGGAGCGGTAGCAGCCAAGAGGCCTCAATAGCCGGCCTTGCATGTGTCCGAGGGTCTCCAGGCCTCGGACTGGTATGGCTGGTGGTGGACAGGGGGTGGGGGAAGGAAAGTAAGAGTATTTTTGGGAACTCACTTTCAGAGAATCTCACAGTTCCGCCTATGCTGTCGCTATCTAGTTCTTCATTCTTAGAACCTCAGGGCACATTGTCCTTTTCCTCTCGTCTTACTTCTCCAGTGATCAAGGAATTGCTAAAGCTCTCTTGATTTCACCACTGTAGAAATTTTTGTATTATTCTCCCCTTAATTCATGCCTCCACCATCTGATTTTCAGTTGGCATAGTCTCTTCTCTGTATTATTAATAGGACATCTTTCCAAGTGCTACTGCCCTACAAGCAGAGTCTTCTGAAACCTGACCACAGCTGACCTTTGTGGCCATAGGTCCTGGGTCTCTTCATGGTCATGGTCATGCCCATTTCAGGGCTTTCATATTAGCCCTGGAATGAGCCTTGTCCTCTTAACACTGTTAGCTCATACTCATCTTGCAGCTATTGGCTTAAATCTCACTTCCTCATATGAGGTCCTCTTGGTGTATGTACTTCTACTACCCTATAGTTTTCTTTCATAACTCTTAAATAATTTTTTTCAGTTGTTTAAAACCTATGATCTCACATAGTTCAGTCTTGCCAGAGAATCACCTTCCGAAATGTTATCTAAAGCAATCTAAATTTTGTCATTTCTTCTTGAGGAAAAAAAATCTGAATGTGTGTATAAGGGTGAGTTTAAAATACAGTAAAACATTTAAAAGTCTTCTTTAGGTTTTTACCATAAGCTCAGTATCTTTCGTAATCTTGACTGTGACTCTGGGTGGGGAGTCCTTTCCATTTTCAGAAACTCTTGGACATAGAGCCCCAAAGACTGCTGTTTCCATGACCCTATCTGCCATCCGGGTAGCTTAGTCACTAGCACTCTGCTTTCTCTGCCTACTCATGATTCTCTGAGCTTCCTTGCTTTTGGTTCAGTGTATATGTCTTTGTCCCTTAAGCCCATAAACTATCCTTTCATGATAGATTTTCTCAGAGTAATTGCCCACCTTCTGGTTTTGGAAAATAATTATTACAGTATTATTTTTGTGTGATTATTTTACTAATGTTTGTCTTCTCTCCAAAATTTAAATTCTGTGATCTTGAGGATCTTAATACTTTGTTTTTCACTGTATCTCCAACTCCTTGTAAAATGACTCCAAGCCTCTGTTTTCCAAGTATTAAAAAAAAAAGGACTCATCCATACCAGGTGAGTCCTTATAGTGGGGTGCTATCTAACCCACCCACTGACCTTTCTAAAGACCAATGTGGGGTCTTACTTATCTTTGCAGTCTAGAACCTGGAACATCAACTAGCAGATGTTAGGCACATAAGTAAATGAAGAGTGAGTGAAACTATGTGTTCTATATGTTGGAGATATTTGGTAAAAGTCTGACAAAATGGGTGAATAATATAAATCTTTTTTAATTTTACAGGTGATTTTTGAAGTGATAACTTCTGGACATCAAGGCTACCTTGCTATTGATGAAGTGAAGGTGTTAGGACATCCATGTAGTAAGTTGTCTCTGCTTTTTAACATTGGGCACATCACTGGGGGCTATTAAGTTATGAATTAAGAGAGGGAGTAAAGCCTAGAGAGAAGCCATCCTGCTGGGAGAGTTCCCCAACAAGTCTGTATGTGCTAATTTGCCAGCCCAGGAGTCCAATAACACATATTTCGTGTGTAAATGTAATGGCTTATGTATATCTAAGTATTTTAAAAGGAAAATTATGAATGGGGAGTCAAGAAATGCTTTGCTATGCTCAAACACCCTTGTGAAGAGCCTGTTTACTTGTTGCCTTAGTCTTTGGATCTTCCTTTTCAATAGTAGCACAAGGTTACATATTGAGAATCTGTGCATTTATTCCTAAATCCAGTATGTTTCTGGCACAGTTCCTAGTATTTATCACATAGCTTCAAACTATGTAGCCGCTAAACAGGCCTAGGATATTAAATGCCTAAACCACCTGGGAAACCCCGAAATGGCCTATTTTTCATCTTTTAAGAATTAAGAGCCAGGTACAGTGGCTCATGCCTGTAATCCCAGCACTTTGGGAGGCCAAGGCAGGAGGATTGCTTGAATCCAGGAGTTCAAGACCAGCCTGGGTAACACAGTGAGACTTCATCTCTACAAAAAAATACAAGCATTAGTCTGGTGTGGTACAGCATGTAACCCCAGCTACTCAGGAGACTGAGGTAGAAGGATCACCTGAGTCCAGAAATGCAAGGCTGCAGTGAGCTGTGATCTTGCCTCTGCACTCCAGCCTGAGCAATGGAGTGAGACCCCAACTCAAAAAGAAAAGAAAAAGAATTAGTACTTTAAGTATAATGGTTGATACACACGCGCTTTTTTTTGACATCTAGAGTGAATAACTCTTAACAGTTTGTTGTTTTGTGTGACCCTTTTCCCTTAAATAAATAAAACAGAGCCGATTGCTTGCCCATCTCTCTTTCCCCATGTCCAGGGGCTGTCCCCATAGTGGTAAGCTGCTTGTTGCATTTCACCTATGCAGTCTCCAGTCCATAAGCAGCATCAGAAGTCTTGTGTTGCTTCAAACCAGAAAGGCATTCTACAGAAAGATTATTGGATGGTAAGCAGAGTGCCTGAGAACACTGGTAGTCTAGACTCGGATAGTGAGCAGGCCCCCAGAGTGAGGCTATGCAAGCAGCCACAGTGACCACTCTGGCAAGGGGTTAGGGACGAGGACCCAGGGAGCTGCACTGTGCCTCTGCCTGCCTTACACTTGGAATGTGACTCTTGCCTCCAGTAGCTGGATGTTATTCACTGAGTCTGGGACTTTACATGTTCAGCCTTAGGTGCAAAGCCCTGAGGCGGATTGTCAGGGTGGGCATGCTCGATCATGCCCTTGCTCCCTTTCGCAATTGGTGTGACCTAGGAAAGCAAGTTGTTGGCTTTTTCTGGTCTGTCTTGGGAGCTGGATCTTGACTTCTGCCAAGAAACATACGGTGCTGGGCAGTCAGCACTGAAGATGTCTGTGTGTGTATGTACACGTGTGCTGTATTTCCCATAATCCCTATGCATTTACAGAAGCAAAAAAGTAAGGCTTGCTTTTTATACATTCTAATGAATGGGTTTCCAGCTGTTTACATTTCTCTCTGTTCTTATTTTTTTCCACTTAGCACTACATTTGTTTTAGGTCAATCCAAGATATTCTATCATACATTTTATTATTCTATTCTTTTATGAACAGTAGTGTGTGTCACTCCCCCACCCAGTTTTTCTCTATTAGAAGTATTGTTGCAGTGAACATTGTGGATGTGCCTCTTGGCACCATATGTGAAAACCTCAGTGGAGTATATTCTTAGAAGCTGAATTGCTGGGTTGTAGGGTAGACACATTTTTAATTTTATTAGATACTGCCAAATGCTATGAAAAGTGTCTGAACCAGTTTATAGTCCCACCAGCAATGCATGATAGTTTTATTTTTCCTATATCTTTGCCCAAAATTGATAGTCAGACTTTAAGTTTCTGGCCATCTGAGGGATGCATCCTGCTTTATTTTTAGAATTCTTGGCATTAAAGAGAAACTGGCTAGTTGATATGTTTCATGAATCTCTCCTGATGGCCCCTACCCAAATCATGAGAGTGTCGTTGATAATCTTCAATAAGAGAAACAGAAACACTTGCAGGAATGTCTCAGCTTTTTACTGCATGGCTTTGAATAGATCATTAGGTTCCCTCTCTGTAGTAGTTATAGAGAAGACCTGTGTGGTTGCTACCAGATGAGGGTATTATGAGGCAGATGTTTAATTCCATCCAAAGAGGTTTGCTGTCTCTGATATCTTTATTTGGTGCTCTGAAGCTTGCCAAACATGGAAGTTAATGTATAGCAGTCATCTCATTCATTACTAAGGCAGACATTACTTTTGTGTTGTGATACATTTTCCTTTTCTTATGGGTCAGCAAGACTAGCATGTTCAAGAAAAATTTTTTCTTCCTCTTTTCTTGAAAAGGCAGGAAAATTTGATCAAGGCTGTACCTAATTGAAACAGCAGGGCAAATTTAGGAAGCAGAATACAATTACCTGAGCTGGAGGTTGGCCAAATTCTAGGAGTCATAGCCTCGGGCTAGGAAAGTGCTGTGGGATCTTCTAATACACCTACATGTTCTTGGCCTCTGATTCACCTCTTAACTGGGAAGTAAAAAAAAGAAGAGCCAGTGATACTGTATGCTTGTAAGTGCTGAACACTCTAGTGACATTTGCTGTCTCTCTGTTTCTTAGAGCAGACCTTACTGCAAGGCAGATGTTGTAGGAAGAGCACATGTGGTTGGCTGTGGCCAAGGTTACACAGGACTTTCAATATGTTTCCTGGGTTTCTTTTCCTACATCTGGCCACTGGCCAACATAATAACACAATAACTTCTGAAGTGTAGCCCCTTCCATTCCGCTGGATTTCAGTCATTGTGTCCAGCAAAGACATAAAGACGTAATGCTTGCCTTTCTGTCAGTGCCTTCCTAAAATGTGTCTCTTGCAATTTTGTTTTGCCCTGAGAAGCCAGCTTCCTATGGCCATAGAAACTGTTTATGTTCTCTCCTTTGGAGAATACCTGTGCTAATACGTAATTGGCTTTGCAAACTGCTATTAGGAGGCACAGAATTACAAAATAGACTCTACCAAAGTGATGTATTATACAATAGCATTTTGAACTGTAAGCCTTAAATGATTTTGATGATAGCCCTTCTGTGGTTATTTCTTCCTGAATCTGTAAGTTAATGGAGAAAACATGCAAATAAAAATTTTAAGGAAGGCAATAGTTTGGTCTTAAAATGAAAAGCTTTGCAGGTAATATTTTATGAGATTTTCTATCAAGACTTCTTAATAATAATCAATTATTTTGGAATTTAAACTCATTAAATTAAAATCTTAAAGAGCATAAATATTTCATATCCAAAACTATGCTTTTCAAATGGATACAAAGTTGCTGAATCTCATCTACTTCAGTGTAAAGGCTCCTGTTTGGACTCATATAGGTTTATGAGTAGGCATTACAACATTTTTTTAAGAGTAGCTATTCTGATACAAGTATACAGTTGCTCATAAAATTGATTTTAATATAGTCACAATAAGATGCAGGATCAGCTTGAAATGTAGAGATAACTGTGCAGAATCAGCAGCTCTCTAGCTTAAGACCACTTCTAATAAATATAGATAATTCTTGTATTTGGCATGCACACTAAAATATATATTTTGAATTTGGTTCAGCAGTTCTGGTAAGAAAAATTAAAGAAGCATTTTATTGCTATACAATGTTGTCTTTTGTTTTTAAATACATTATAAGCTGTATGCATATATGGTCATTTCTATTATTACTTTATGATACTGATATGTAATTTTATTTCTTATAAGACATAGAATTTTTACAGGCTTATTAAGATATGTCAATACAGTTTATCCATTTAAAGTGTACAATTTTAATATATTCAGAGTTGTATGACCACCACTGTGATCAATTTTAAAACATTTCAACTTCCTCAAAGACCCAGTGCCCATTTACAGTCATTCTCTATTTCCTCCAGCCCTCACTCTCAGCCCTAAGTAACCATTAATTTGCTTTCTATATCTATAGATTTGTTTGTTCTCCACATTTGATTTAAATGAAGTCACATAATATGTGGTATTTGTATCTGACTTCTTTTACTTAGCATGTTTCAAAGTTCATTCATATCGTAGTATGTATCCATACATCATGCTTTTTTTTATCAATATTTTTTATTATGATATTGTGGGGTACAATTAAGGGTTAGATATACAAATATGCTTCATTTAGGCACCCTTGTTGATAAGAGGTGTCTCCCGTCCCCAGACAGATATTTACTACCATTAATCCCATCTCCCTTCCCCCACCCACCATAGTTTCTCACCACCGTCAGTCATTTTCTTATAGTATTACGTTGGATGTTCAAGGTCCACTATATGAGTGAGAGCATGTGATACCCAGATCTTTGTTTCTGTTAGAGATCACTCAGTATTATAGACTCTAGTTCCATCCAGGTTGCTGCAGAATTCATGATTTTGTTCTTTTTTATGGCTGCGTAGTATTCCATCATGCATATGTACCACATTTTTTAATCCAGTCCTCTTTTGATGGGTTGCATGGTTGCTTCCAGGTCCCAGAGATTTTGGTAAGATGTTTCTTCATTTTCGTTTGTTTCCAGGTATCTTTTAATCTCTGTTTTGATTTCATCATTGACCCAGGAGTTGTTTAGCATCATGCTGTTTAGTGTCCATGTTTTTGTGGGTTTCGGGGGGACCTTGTTGGTGTTAATGATTATTTTTATTATACTGTGGTCCAAGAAGGTACATGGTAAAATTTCAGTCCTTTTAAATTTTCTTATGCTTTATTTATGGCCAAGTATGTGGTCAATCTTAGAGTATGTTCCATGTGGTGATGAGTAGAATATGTATTTTGTAGTCTTTGGATGGAGGGTTCTGTAAGTATCAATTAAGTCCATTTGATCAAGAGTCACATTGAGGTTTCGGATCTTGTTGCTGATTTGTTGTCCTGACAATCTGTCTTGGGTTGTGGGTGGGGTATTAAAGTCCCCTGCTATGATGGTATTGGAGTCAATGTCTTTTTTTGGTTTATGTAGGAGGTGCTTTATGAAAGTCGGTGCTCCCATGTTTGGTGCATATATGTTTAGGATGGATATTTCTTGTTGATGGATTGAACCTTTTATCATTATGTAGTGGCCTTCTGTATCTTTTTTAATTTTTGATAGCTTAAAGGGTATTTTTTCTGAGATTAAGATCACAACTCCTCCTTTCTTTTGTGTTCCATTCACCTGAAAATTTGTTTCCCATCCTCTTACTTTGAGGCTGTGAGTGCCCTTTCTAGTGAGGTGAGTCTCTTGAAGGCAATAGATTGTTGCCTGGTGATATTTTATCCATTTTGCCATTCTATGTCTTTTCAGTGGTGCATTTAGTCTGTTCACATTCAAACTAATTATTGAAATGTGAGAGTTGATCCCTTTCATAATGTTCTTACAGAGTTGTTTTTCTTCCTGTTTGTGTGTTGTCTTTCTTTTGGTTTTAGAGTTGGGTCATGTGTGTTTTGCCTGTACTCTTGAGAAGAACATTGTTGTTCTTTTTTCCTTTTCTTCTGTGTTCAATACTTTCTTAAGTGTTTCTTGTGGAGGTGGTCTTGTGGCAGCGTAGGTTCTTAGGAATTGGACATCTGGGAAAGATTTCAATTGTCCCTCACTGATGACACTTAGTTTGACTGGGTAGGTTATTCTCGGTTGAAATTGTTTATCTTTTGGAACTTTGAAGATAGGGCTCCAAACTCTCCTAGACTGGAGGGTTTCTGTAGATAAATCTGCTGCTATTTTAATTGGTTTTCCTGGTATGTAGTCTGACCTTTTCCTTTTGCAGCCTTTAGAATCTTTTCTTTTGTAACTACTTTGTTTAGGCAAATTATTATATGTCTGGGAGTTGGTCTTCTCACTTGTTGTCTTGCAGAGGTTCTCTGAATCTCTTGTGTTTGAATTTCTTCATCCTTCATGAGATGAGGTAAGTTTTTTTGAATGGTTTCATGGAATGTTTGTTCCAGTGTGACCTCTATTTCTCTCTCTACCTCAGGAAGGCCAATTACTCTTAGTTTCTGTCTCTTGAAATGATCATTCTTCTCTTGAAGGTTTTGTTCTGTCTTTTTGAGCTTCTTTTCTATGCTTTTGACAGTTTGGGTTAGTTCTGTGTTTTGGTCTTCGAGCTCTGAGATTCTTTCTTCTGCTTGACTAATTCTGCTTTCCATGCTTATTAGTTTGTTATTTATTTCCATCACAGTATTCTTTACTGCTGTTATTTCTGACATCAGCTCCTTCCTATTTTCCTTTTGTCTCTCCTCAATTTTTTAAATTCTCTCTATTAATGTCTTGATGTCTGGGTTTGTTGCATGTGACCAGTCATTCTGGGGACTCTTCATTGTTTGTTTTCCGGAATCTGTTTTCTCATTGTCTGATCTCCCAGGGGTCTGTGTGAGACCTATATTCTTCTTTTGGTTTTTCTTCATTTGTTCGGTTTTTTTCCCCATCCCAACTTTTTCCTTCCCTCCACATCACCATCTTCTTTAATTCTGTTATTCAGTGGTAGAGGGATTGCTTTTACTTCTGTTTGTTCAATCTCCTTTTCTTCATGTATGCCCTCTTACTTTGTTCAATTCTGGAGTTGCACTGTAGGTTGGGGGTGGTCCTTTTTGCAGTTTTGAGATTTACTTTAGGAAGGAGCTGTGATTCAAAATCTATCTCCAGGTCTTGGTATTTGCTGACAGGTGTATGGATAATCTGAAACCCACTTCCCACTGCCTTGGAATCTGTCCATGCAATGGGGCTGTAGGTTTACTCTCTGAAATACAATGAGGTTAGCAGAGGGAAGAGAATGGAGCAGACAGTGGTGGGAAGAAGGTGGTGGAGAGAGAGAGAGGAGTAATGGGGGAAACAGACGAGTGTACCAACAAATGGAGAGAGAGAGAGACCTAAACTGAAACAGATAAAAATAATAGACCACGGCTACAAACTAACCAACTCCCATACGAAAAAAATAAAACATACAATGATGCTAACATACAAGCTAACCAACCACCTTATTGATGTGCTGTTCCTCTATACAAAGATATGGTTTACAGAGAGGAGAAAAGAGAGGAAAAGGAGGAGAAAAAAAAAGGAACAAAGCAGTAGGAATAGAATTAAGTCATTAAACTAACAGTACCAATCGAGCACACTCTGAGACTTTTTGTTTAAGTCCAGTGTCCTTTCAGCTCTGATTTCTAGCTGTCTTTTCAAGTTAGTAAATTAGTTTGCAGTTAGGGTCAGTTGCCCCTGGCCTGCTGTGAAGGACAGTTCAGATCACCCTCCATTCACCACTCAAATCTGGCCTGTGTCTGCTTTTCAAGCTTGTTTCTCCCGTTTCGTTGTTGTTACCATGAATTGCTAGCAGGTGGTGCTATCTCAGCTGCTCACCCCAGAGTGGGTCGAGCCTGAAAGAGAATCTGGCAGAGGCTGGGGATGGGAGTCTGCCTCAGGGCACACGGGAGGAGAAAAACAGCTGGCAGGACATCACAGTGGCAGCTGAGGTGGCAGCGATCCCAGCAGATCTTGCCTGCAGGTGCTTCAAGGACTGAAGTCGTGGATCGCCTCAGGTACAGGTGGCGTGATGTGCTATGGCTGCCACAGAGGCTGCGCTGCTGTGTCTGCGGATGCAGTGGCTGTCAAGACCGCAGCGATGCCCCAGTGGTGGTGATGGCTGAGCTCCGTGTGAAGAGCAGGCTGTCGACATTGGGGTCCACAGACCCCCGGGGAGAGAGCCAGAAACCTCTGCGTTCTCCTTTGCAGAGGGTTTCATAGACCAGGTTACCCCGTTGCCATCTTGCCGGAAGTTCATCATGCTTTTTAAAAATTGACTAATATTCTATTTTATGCAATTATCATGGTTTATTTAATCATCAATTGGTAGACATTCAGGTTGTTTTCACCTTGTGACTTTTGTGAATGCTGCTATAAATATTTATATATGAGTTTTTGAGTAGACATTTGTTTTCAATTTTCTTGGATTTAATTCTCTTGGATATATATTTAGGAGTGAACTTGCTAGGTCACGTTGTAACTCTGTGTTTTGAGTAACTGACGTTGTTTTTCAAATTGGCTGCACCATTTCACATTCCACAGAGGAGTATCATATTCTTGTCAGTATTTACCTTTTTTTTTTTTTTTTAACCATAGCCATCCTAGTGGGTATAAAGTGATAACCTCTTTATAGTTTAGATTACCTAGTTAGTGGCTTACAGTGTTGAGCATCTTTCCATGTACTTATTGGTGATTTGTATATCTTTTTGGGAGAAATGTCTGTTCAGACCTTTTCCTTACTTTTAATTATGTATCTTTTTCATATTCAGTTATAAGAGTTTTTTTAATATGTATAGATAAAAATTCCTTATTAGACATAAGATTTTAAAATATTTCCCTCAATCTGTGTGGTGTCTTTTTATTTTCTTTATGGCATCCTTTGCAGTATAAAAGTTTTAAATTTTGATAATATCCAGTTTTCTATTTTTTTTTTGTCACTTGTGCCACTTATATCATTTGGTGTTGTATCTAAGAACGCTTTGCTTAATTCAGTATCTCAAAGATTTGCTTCTGTTTTCTCCCGAGTTTTATAGTTTCAATTCTTACATATAGGTCTATGAGTTACTTTGAGTTAATAATTGTATGTGGTATAAGAAAGTTCTTTAACTTCATATGTTTTGCATATGGATGTCCAGGTATTCTAGTACCATTTGTTGACAAATTGTTCTTTCCCCACTACATTACCTTGAAACCCTTGTTGAAAATCAATTAACCATAAATACAAAGCTTTATTTCTGAACCCGCTATACTATTAGTTGATCTGTCTGACTATTAAACTGTTTTGATGACTGTAACTCTGTAGTAAATTTTTAAATTGTGATCCGTTTGTCCTCCAGATTAGTTCTTTTTTCTCATTATGATTTGGGCTATTCTGAATCTTTGTATTTTTATATGAATTTAAGGATTCACTTATCAATTTTAGGCCAAAACGATCAACTGGGGAATTGATAGGGTAGGGATTGTGTTCAATCTGTAGATTGCTTTGGGTGAGGGGGTTATCTTAACAATATCAGGCTTTTTGATCTGTGAACATGGGATGTCTTTCCTATTATTGAAGTCTTTTAAAATTTCCTTCAATAATGTTTGTAGTTTTCAGAGTACAAGTTTTGTTCTTCTTTTGTTAAATTTATTCCTGAGTATTTAATTTTGATGTTATTATAAATCGACTTGTTTCCTCAGTTGTACTTTTGGATAGTTCATCTCTAGCTTGTAGAAATACAATTAATTTTGTATATTGACCTTGTATCCCGACACCTTTATAAACTTGCTTATTAGCTCTAATTTGTTCTTTGGTGGAGCCTTAGGATCTTTTGTTCTATATACAAGATCATGTCTTTAAGTAGAGTAACCAGATTCCTATTTTTCCAACGTAGTTGCCTTATATTATTTTTCTTGTCTATTTATCATGGCTAGATCTCCCAGTATAATATTAAATAGAAGTGGAAAGTGCAGAAGTGCTTGTTTTGTTCCTAATCGCAGGAGGAAAGCTTTCAGTCTTTCAGTTTTTTGTCTTTTTTTTTTTTTCAGTTTTTTGGTTGGTTGGTTTGTTGAATCAGGGTCTCACTCTGTTGCCCAGGCTAGAGTACAGCAGCCTGCTCACAGCTACTGTAGTTTCGACCTGCTGGGCTCAGGCTATCCTTCTGTCTCAGCCTTCCAAATAGCTAGCTAGAACTACAGGCATGTGCCACCATGCCTAGCTAATATTTTTATTTACTGTAGAGACAAGGTCTCGCCAAGTTGCCCAGGCTGGCCTCTAACCTCTGGGCTCAGGCAGTCCTCTAGCCTCTACCTCCCAAAGTTCTGGGACTATAGGAATGAGTCACAGCCTGGCTGTGAGTTGTTTGAAGATGCTTATTTTCAGGAAGGAAGTTCTTTCCTATTCATAGTTTGTTGAATGCTTTTATTGTGAAAGGATTTGCGGCTTTAGCAAATTTTTGTGTATCACATTATTGTGTTTTCTGTCCTATATTTTATTGGTGTGTTGTGTTGTATGGATTGATTTTTAAATAGTAAACTAAGCTAGCATTCCTAGGATAAATCCCACTTAGGCATGGCATATAATCTTTTTTATACATTGCCATATACCACATTAAATACAAATTTATTTGCGTATATGATGCCTTGAATTCTGAATTTTTAAAATTATACAGAGCGTGCACTATTATTGTGCTGCCAGTTTAAAACCATAAGCATATAATAAAAAAGATATAAATTCCTTATAAACCCATGTGCTGTATATTGGATACATTGAATATAAAATCCAAGAGTATTCTATATTATTAGTTGGACAATAAGAGCTAAGTCTGCAGCTTCTTTAAATAGTTAAAAATGCTGTTAGTTCACAATATGTCATCCTAGGTTCAAAATTATTATTATATTTTAAAAATTAATTTTAAAAATTATTGAATAATTTGCATATTCATACATTGTTTGCCTACTTTCTAGCTTATATTTTTAATTAATACTTATTAAACTAATTAAAATAAGAATAGCAGTGACAAAGTACAAATTTGGATTGTTTTCAGAATTCTGTTCTGCTGAATTGCTGAGTGAGAACAGATCCATGTGCTTTGGTTGAGAGATGCAGAGGACTCAGAATTGACATTTCATTTTAAAAGTGTAGAAACAACTTGGATTTTTCTCCAAAGGAATATAATTCTTCTTCAAGATACAGTCAACCTCTAAAAGTTATTTGTATATAGTACCCAACATGTTTTTCTTTGATTAAAATGTTGAATCTATTTTCCCACTTGAATAATTATTCCATTAAGATCAATTCTTAGCTTTCAAGCAAAACAAACTGATTTTGACCTGAAACATGTTAAGATCAAATTTTCTTGATTCTATCACAAGAGTTATTTGGCCTTATTGGACCTATAACCTCATTTATATAATGGGGATACTAATAATAATGTTTTCCTGTAATAATGTTTTTCTTACAGGGTAAATGTAGGTAGTAGATTAGTTAATGTACATAAAGAACTTATAACCAGGCCTAGCACATTCTTAAAGCTTAATGTTAGCTGTTTATTATTATTAGGTGGCAGACTCACTAGAATTAGTTAGCTGTAACTGGTAAACCTCTAAGTAGCTAAAGTGATTGATTTTCTAGACAGGGAAATTTAGTTTTATCCATTGTAAAAATTTTTTTAAAGTGTTTGCAGAATATATTGGTTTTCAGTGTTAAAGCAGGAAATATCAGGCTGTTCTTTTTGGTAGCAATTGGATTCCATGTTTGTGATTGTATATTATACATATAGAAAGAAACATTAATTCTGTTTATTCTGGCAGCTCAGCACACATCTGGTGTATTTCAACCTATGCTATGCCATTAAGATGTTAATTAAAATAAAAGGGTGTTAGGACATAGTCACCTTGTTTCACTTCAGCTTGCACTTTGATCTTACAAATTACTCTTCTCTGATTTTGTTGCCAATTTTTGTCAGACTTTGAGGATTCAATAATAATGAAACATCTACAAAAGGATTTGCATCTTGGTTCATGGCAATTCTTGACTTTAGGATCAAAGTCTGATTTGAGAACAATTAACATCCCAAACTCTGTATTATTTCCTAGTAAGAAGCAACAAAATATGATAGGGATGAGAGGAATAGGAAAGTTGTACCAAGAACCTGTTTGTTATTCATGGAAGATACTTAGTTTTTAGAACTCCTACAGATTTTAGAAGAAAGCTGGCATCGCATTTGGAAAGGGTATCCAGGAGACAAATGGGCCCATAAATTTGGAGAGAGAAAGAATGTTTCTTTTTGAATATGAGAGAGATTGAAATTTTTCATTCCAAAGGTGCTATACCTGATGTTACAATCAAAGTAGTTTAGCAAGGTTCCGAGAGTCCAGCTCAGTGTGGGATTAAACTTTTCTGACAGTAGAGCTCTTTTCATGGGATCTTTTCCAGTTTACAGTTATAGATCAGTTATTTTTAGTAGCAAGGAATATTTTGAGGGCTAAGTACCAGACACATGGAATCCTTGTCTGCATTATCTTGTTTAATCCTTATATCACTGTTATGAAATGGGTACTTTTAAAAAACCTTTATTTACATATTAAAAAAATATATTAAGGCTTGGGTTTAGGAACTTTTGCCTGTATTCAGAATAGTAAAGAACTGAATGAAGTATTGATGCTTGAACACAAATGTGCTGAAATCCAAATTTTAAAATAGTATCAGTTTTAAACTGCTTGCCACCTGAAAATGGTTGTATGAATTATAACACTAGTCTAGGAGAATTTAAGCATCTTAAAACTTGGGAAGATTATATAAGACTTTAATGTTTATTAAAAAAACTTATGCATACTGTTAGCAGAAAGTTAGACTTGTATGTTCTTGGAGAAAAGTGATCTGGGAGATAGAATTCCACAGTCATTTTGTCTTATTCGCCCTGGTAGATGATTTATTATCTTCCGTTTAGGTTATCTTTCATTTCAACAGGATTATTTTCTTATAAAAGGGTTTATGCTTAGTAAGTTTGTATCTCTTTATCTGGTTTCCATTTGAGCCAGATTGTATTTTTCTGGAATTTTTTTTTCTCAACCAAGCAACACTATTTCTTAAGACAAAGGCAATCAGTTGGTTCCAGAGGAGGGCCCTCCTAAAAGATAATTTATTCAGAGATATAGATTTCTTAGGTATTTAACCTTACCATGGAAGTATTATGTATGGACAAGTTTCAAGAAAGCCACATTGAGGCATTGAGGATCAAAATAATTCTAAAGGAGAAGTGATAACTCATTCTGTGCAATATATCTTTCTTAAGAATGAATGTAATTAAAGACTGAATATCACACAATTCTATCTTTGATCTTCAAAGTTAAAATGTAAGTTATATTCTAAGTGACAACCTCCTGGTGACAATGTACAGACAACCTCCTAGTGTTCTAGGGGAATTGGTTCCATGACATCCCCCAAATACTAAAGTCCAAGGATGCTGAAGTCCCTTATATAAAATGGTGTGGTATTTGTATTTAATCTATTAACATGCCCCCATTTCATTATTATTGTGGGGTTTTTCTGCATATTTTTGATCCTTGATTAAATTTGCAGATGCATAACCCACAAATACAGAGGGCTCACTGTATAAGCAGATTGGAGTGACACATCAGCTTTACCAAGTCTTTTTCTTTATTTCAGGCAGCAATCGGTGGTATCATAGCCCTTACGAAACCAATCTCCCATAAAAAAGAATGAAATTACATCTTTTACAGCTACATGAAGGGAACTGGAAGCCATCATTCCAAGAGAAATATAACTCAGAAACAAAGTTAAATGCCATGTGTTCTCACTTATAAGAGGGAGATAAATAATGTGTACACATGTACACAGAGAGTAGAATAATAGACATTCAAGATTCAGAAAAGTGGAAGGCTGGTAGGGGGATGAGAGATAACAATTACCTGTTAGGTACAGTATACTCTATTTGGATGATGATTATACTAAAAGCCTAGACTTCACTGCTATACAAACAGAACTTGTACCCCCTAAATCTATACAAATTTAAGAAAAGAAAGCAATCTTCTAAAGCTAAGCTTACTGTAGATGAGCAGACCTTTAGCAGAACCAACAACAATACAGATGATTCATAATATTTTATTATTATTATTAGGTTTGCTGATAGAGGAGAGAGCATGTATTTCATACATTTCTTAAGAAGGATTGCAATAGTTAACACTTAGTGTTTGTAAAACAATAGACATAAAAAATGTATTTCTCACATTTTGTGGAGGCTGGAAGTCTGAGATCAGGGTGCCAGCATGGTCAGCTTATGGTAAGAGCCCTCTTCTGCGTAGCTGACTGCCGGTCTTTCTTGGTGTGTCCTCACATGGCAGAAAGAGAGTGTGAGAGTTCTCTGGGGTCTCTTTATTTAATGTGATTTTTAATTGATATATAATTGTACAAATGTAGAAGGTATAACGTATTTTGTTTCATGTGTACAATGTGTAATGACCAAATCAATGTAATTAGCATAGAATGTATGCTCATATCCATCACCTCAAGTATTTATCATTTCTTTGTGTTGGGAATATTCCAAATCCTCTTTTCTAACTATTTGAAAATATGCAATCAATTGTTGTTAGCTATAGTCACCTACAGTGCTATAGAACAGTATAACTTATTCCTCTTATTTAGCTGTAATTTTGTATCTATTCACCAGTATCTCCCTATTTCTTCTCCCTCATCCTTCCCAACCTCCAGTACCCACTACTCTACTCTCTACTTGTTCTTTAAAAAAAATTTTTATTTTATTTTAAAGATATAGGGTACAATTCAGGGTTAGGTATACAAATGGTCATTGTATAGGTAAAGTTTGGGCCTCATTTTGGTCCCCATTTCACCTGGTTTGAGATCAGGTACCTTACTGATGAAGTGTGCCCCCCTGGGTCCCCTGGCAGTTTCCCACTACTGCCAATCCCCTTTTTGTAGTATCATGATAATTGTTCAGGATCCACTTATGAGTGAGAACATGTGGTACTCAGTTCTTTGTTTCTGTAATAGAGCACTGAGTGTTATAGACTCTAAATCTATCCAAGTTGCTGCTAAGTTCATAATTTTGTCCTTCTTAATGACTGCATAGTAGTCCAGCGTGTATATATACCACATTTTTTTTGTTTATCCAGTCTTCTTTCGGTGGGCAGCATGGTTTCTACTCTCTACTTCCATGAAACCAACTATTTTAGCTCCCACATATGAATGAAAACATGTAGTATTTGTCTTTCTGTGCTTTCTTATATCACTTACCATATTGTCCTCCAGGCTCATACATGTTATAGCAAATGACAGGACAATACTTAGTATTTTTGAAGATGTGATGAAAAGGGTACTCTCATACCCTGCTGGTAGAAACATAAAGCATTATAAGTTTTGTGGAAGGCAGTTTGACAATTTGTGTCAAAAGTCTTTTAAAATGTATATTTAAAACATTTTATTTTTTATTGATACATAATAGAAGTACATATTTGGGGGATACATGTAGCAATTTAATATGTTCATATAATTTGTAATCTCAAATCAGTGTCAGTAGGATATTTATCACCTTAAATATTTGTCTTTTCTTTATGTTGGAAAAATTTCAATTATCTTCTAGATATTTTGAAATACATAACAGGTTTTTGCAAACTGTAGTCATTCTACTGATCTATCAAGTACTATGTCTTATTTCTTCTAAATGTATATTTGTATCCACTAATCAATTTATCTTCATCCACCCACCCTGCTACCACTCACAGTCTCTGGTAACCACCACTACTCTCTGGTAACCACTACTCTCTGTTTTCATGAGATCCACTTTTTTAGCTCCCATATATGAATGAGAACTTGGGATATTTCTCTTTCTTGGCTTATTTCACTTAATATAATGACCTCCAGTTCCATCCATGTTGCCACAAAGCACAGAATTTCATCCTTTTTTGTGGCTAAATAATGTTCCATTGTGGATAGTCCTACATTTTCTTCATTCATTCATTGATGGGAACTTAAGGATGACTCCGTATTTTAGCTATTGTGATTAGTGCTAGAGTAAACACAGGAGTGCAGAAATCTCTTTGATATATTGATTTCCATTCCTTTTAAACTGAATAGTGAAGTTACTGGATCTTATGATACTTGTAATTTTAGGGTTTTTTGAGGAATCTCTATGCAGTTTTTTATAGTGGATATACTAATTTACATTCACACCAGCAGTGTACAAGGGTTCCCCTTTCTCCACATCCTTGCCAGCATCTGTTATTCCCTTCCTTTTTTATAAAAGTCACTTTAACTGGTGTGAGATGACATCTCACTGTGGTTTTGATTTTCATTTATCTGATGATTAGAGCTGTTAAGTATTTTTTTCATATACCCTTTGGCCGTCTGTTATGTCTTCTTTTCAGAAGTGCCTATTCCGATATTTAGCCTATTTTAAAACTGGATGCTTTGTTATTTTGCTATTTAATTGTTGGAGCTCTTTATACATTCTGGTTATCCTTTGTCAGATAGATTGCAAATATTCTCTCCACCTTCTCCATTGTGTGGGTTTCTTTGTTAATTGTTTCCTTTGCTACACAGGAGCTTTTTAGCTAGACGTAATCCTAATTTTCTATTTTTGCTTTGTTTGTCTGTACATTTGAGGTCTTAGCAAAAAGTCTTCCCAAAGTGATTCCCCTATGTTTTCTTTTAGTAGTTTCATACTTTTAGGTCTTATATTTAGGTCTTTATTCCATTTTGATTTGATTTTTCTATATGGGAAGCGATATGGAGTGTGATTTCATTATCCTGTACTTGGATATCCAGTTTTCTCGGCAACATGTAGTGAAGAGACTGTCATTTTCCCAATGTATGTTCATGATGTTTTTTATAAAAAATGAGTTGATCACCAATGTGCAGATTTATTACTGGGTTCTCTGTTCTGTTCCATTGGTATATGTATCTGTTTTTATGCCAACATCATACTGTTTTGCTTACAATATAGCTTTGTAGAACGTTTTGAAGTTAGGTGGTTTTATATCTCCAGCTTAGTTCTTTTTGCTCAGGATTGTTTTGGCTATTTGGGGTATTTTGTGGTTTCATATTAATTTTAGGATTGTTTTTTTTCCTATTTCTGTGAAGAAAGACATTAGTATTTTGATAGGAATTTCACTGAATTTATAAGTGACTTTAGATAGTATTGTTCTTTTAACAATGTTAGTTCTGTCAATCCATAGACATGGACTATCCATTTTTCATTGTTCTCTTCAATTTATTTTATTAGTGTTTTGTGGTTTTCCATGTAAAGATTTTTTATTTCTTTGGTTAAATTGATTTCTAGTTGTTTTATGTTCTTTGTAGCTATTATAAATGGGATTAATTTATTGGTTTATTTTTCATTTTGTCGACATATATAAATGCTACTGATTTTTATATGCTTATTTTTGTATTCTGTAACTTACTAAGTTTGTTTATCAGTTCTAACAGTTTTTGGGAGAAGTGTCTAAATATCTGATCATATTGTCTGTGAACAAGGCTAATTTTATTTTTCTTTTCCAATTTAGATGCCTTTTATTTATTAATCTTGCCTAATTACTGTGGTCAGGACATCTAGTATTATGTTTAATAAAACAGTTGAAGGTGAGCATCACTGTCTTGTTCCTGATCTTAGAGGAAATGCTTTCCATTTTTCCTCATTTAGTATGATGTTAGCTGTGGGTTTGTCATATCTGGCCTGTATTATTTTGAGGTATTTTCCTTTTGTACACATTTTGATGAGAATTCTAACATAAAGGAATACTGAATTTTATCAAATGCTCTTTAGGCCTCTATTGCAATTACTATGTGGTTTTTCTTATTGATTTTATTAATGTGATATATCATATTTCTTGATTTGCATATGCTGAACCTCCTTGCATCCCTGGGATGAATCCCATTTGATCATGATGAAGTATCTTTTTAAAGTGTTGTTGAATTCAGTTTACTAGTGTTTTGTTGAGTATTTTTACATCTGTGTTCATCAGATATACTGACCTTTGATTTTATTTTTTTATGTCCTTTTCTGATTTTCGTATCAGGATAGTTCTGGCTTCTTAGACTAGTTTGGAAGTGTTCCCTCCTCTTCAATTTTTTTGAAGAGTTTGAGTATAATTAGTATTATTTCTTCTTTAAATGTTTGAGAGAATTCAGCAATGCCATCAGATCTTGGGCTCTTTTTTGATGGGAGACTTTTTTTTTTTTGAGTTGGAGTCTCACTCTGTCATCCAGACTGGAGTGCAATGGCACACTCCTGGCCACTGCAGCCTCGACCTGCTGGGCTCCGGCGATCCTTTCGCCTCAGCCTTCCAAGTAGCTGGAACTACAAGCATATGCTACCATGCCCGGCTAATTTTTTTAAATTTTATTGTAGAGATGAGGTCTCACCAAGTTGCCCAGGCGGGTCTCGAACCCGTGGGCTCAGGCGATCCACTCACCTCAGCCTCCCAAAGTGCTGGGATTACAGGCTGAGCCACCGAGCCTGGCAATGAGAGACTTTTTATTGTGGCTTTGATCTCATTACTCATTGTTGGTTTGTTGAAATTTTGTATTTCTTTGTGATTCAATCTTGGTAGGTTGTGTGTGTCAAGGTATTAATTCATTTCTTGTAAGGCTTTCAATTTGTTGGCATAAAGCTGGTCATAATAGTCTCTAGTGACTGTATTTCTGTGGTCGCAGTTATTAAGTCTTCTTTTTCATTTATTATTTGATTTATATGTTTTATTGATCTATATTTCTTACTCTTAAGTTCATTTATTACTGCTCTAATTTTTAGTATTTCTTCCTTCTATTAATTTTGGGCTTGGTTTGCTGTTGCTTGTATAGTTCTTTGATATTTATTGTTACGTTGTTTATTTGAAGTCTTTATACTTTTTAATGTAGGCATTTATTGCTGGAAACTTCTACCTTCATACTGCTTTTGCTGTATCCAATATATTTTGGTGTGTTTTATTTCTATTTTCATTTGTCTCAATAAATTTTAAAATTTTCTTAATTTCTTTGTTGCCCTGTGTTCATTCAGGAGCATGTTTTTCAGTTTCCATGTTTGTATGTTTTTTGAGATTCCTCTTTTTATTGATTTCTAGTTCTACTGTGCTCCAAAAAGATACTTAATATGATTACTGATTTTTTGAACTTGTTGAGACTTGTTTTGTAGCCTAAGATGTGTTATATTCTGGAGGATGTTCCATGTGCTAAGGAAATTAATGTGTATTCTGCAGCAGTTGGATGAAATGTTCTGTAAATGCCAGTTATGCCTATTTGGTCTACCGTGTAGCTTATCTGTGATGTTTCATTGTTGATTTTCTGTCAGGGAGATCTGTCCATTACTAAAAGTAGGGTAATGAAATCCCCTACTGTTATTGTATTTTAGCCTATTTCTCCCTTTAGATCTGTTAATGTTGCTTTATAAACTTGGGAGCCCCAATGTTGGTCACATAGATATTTATAGTTGTTACATCCTCTTGCTTATTGACCACTTTTTTATTATATAGTAACCTTGTTTGTCTTTTTTTACAGTCTTTGATTTGTAGTCTATTTTTTCTGATATGAGTATAGTTATTCCTGCTCTTTTTTGATTTTCAGTTGCAGGGAATATCTTTTTCTGTCCCTTCACTTTGTCTTTGTGTGTGTCTTTATATGTGAAGTGGGTTTATTGTAGACTGCATATAGTTGGGTCTTGGTTGTTTATTCATTCAACCACTTTGCCTTTTAATTGGAGAACTGGTTTCATTTACATCCATTGTTTATTGATAAGTAAGACCTTAGTACTGCAGTTTTGCTGCTTGTTTTCTGGTTTTATAGCTCCACCTTACCTTTCTTACTCTTTCTTTGTTATTAAGTGATTTTCTTTAGTAGTATGTTTTAATTTATTGTTTTTTAATTTTAGTTAGCCTATTATAGGTTTTCGCATATGGTTACTATGAAGCTTAAGAAAACATCTTATGGATATAACAAGTTATTTTAAGGAAATATCTTAGATCACAAACAAACAAACAAGAAAGGGTTAGAAAAAAAAAACCCTCTACACTTTAACTCATTTCCCCCCATAGTTGGAATTTATGTTGGCTCAATGTAAACATTTTTATATTGCCTATCTCTTAACAGGTTGCTAAAGCAGTCGTTTTTGATAGATTTGTCTTGTGGACTTCATACTAGAGTTAGAAGTGGAGTTCACAGCACAATTTCAGTGTTAGAGTATTCTGGATTTGTCCATGCTCTTAATTTTATTAGTAGGTGTTATACCTACAAATGTTTTCATGTTGCACATTAGTGTTTTTTTCTTTCAGGTTGAAGAACTCCCTTTAGCATTCTTATGAGTCTAATGGTGGTGAATTCTTATGGCTTTTGTTTTCCTGGGAAAGACTTTTTCTGTCCTTAATATTTGAATGAAAGCTTTTCTGGATACAGTATCTTGAATGTCATTTTACTTTTCTCTCTGCACTTTAAAATGTTGTCCTTCACCCTCCTGGCCTGTGTAGTTTCTGTTGAGAAGAGGATTGCCAGATGAATTGGAGATCTTTATATATTGTTTGATTCTTTTCAGGAACAAAGACTAGAAGAGAAATTTGATTTAGGGACTTTTACAGAGATCTTTAAAAACCATATAATTATGTTATTTTTGAGCAAGGAGTAATTTGATTGTCAGTGAAAAACAGAGTTCATAGAGTTGTATGTTAATATATTAGTATTAAGAAACAGTGCTTTAGAGTCATACTGCTTTGTTGGAAATCATTTAGAACATTTTGTACACTTAGCATCATGAATGCATTTTCTGAAATATTAGAGGCCTCCAATTAGTAGTGGCATTCTGTGTGTTATTGATAGCAGAATACGTTTTCTTTGTTCTTTGGTAGTGACACACTTTCATTCCTAATTGTGTTCTCAAGCTGATATAAGTACCAGTTTGTCATCTTTGGGTATCCAGTGGTGGGGCACCATGTTTTGAAAGTGTCTAGACCTGACTTAGGACACATTGGTAATAGGGAAAAGCGGGTAAGACACAACAAATTTGTTCTAGTTATTATCCAGATTTATCCGACCCTCCCAGAAGGGCTATCATCCTATCCTCTTCCTTTTCTTTTCTTTTTTTTTTGAGTTGGAGTCTCACTCTGTTACCCAGGCTGGAATGCAATGACACACTCAGGGCCACCCCAGAGTTGCCCTGCTGGGCTCAGGTGATCCTTCCGCCTCAGCCTTCTGAGTAGCCAGAACTACAGGCATGTGCTACCACACCTGGCTAATTTTTTGATGTATTGTAGAGATGAGTCTCACCAAGTTGCCCAGGCTGGTCTGGCAGTCCTCTGGCCTCAGCCTCCCAGAGTGCTGGGATTACAGGCTTGAGCCACCACGCTTGGCCCGTCTCTTCCTTTTCTATTGCTCATCCTCATACTCCTTTGCTTCTCTTTCACTCTGTCATTGTTGTGATAAAAGAATGTAGGAGTTGTCATAAAATTTAAGTCCTGACCTGTCATTCCAGTTCCTGGACAGCTGTTTTCACTGTGATACAGAAATTGGTCTGTGCTTCTCATATCAAAAGTAATAATCCTTTTAAAAAAATAGGTGTCCCATACAGATAATGTACATTATTAGACAGTGCTGTTTGACATTTGGAATCCTTTGTTCTTCAATTAAAAATAAGAATCATCAAACATTCCCATGCTGTGGCAGCCCCAGCATCATTTTATGGTATGTCTATAGGGATAGTATTTTGGTTGATGAAAAATATTACATAAGTAATGTTGCATACCAATTAGTTGTATCAAAATATATATTATGCACAGCTCTGTACTTCGGTTAAAAAGTTCCCTTGACAACATCATTTAACTTCTTACTGTTCTTTTCATGTTACTAGTATAAATATCTAATATGTTTTTGTTCAAAACATCAATTAGGCTTCAGTATAATCTTTATTAATACAAATCTGCTATTACAAGAAGACTGCTGAGCTATGATAATTTGCACAGCAGGAACAATAAAATATCCTCTTTCTGTTTGGTTCTATCCCAGAATGCTTGGCTTTTTTGTTCTTTTACAAAGCACACCAAAACCTTCTGTTATATATTTTAAAATTATAGTGAAATCTTTAAAGCTCATATAAGCAAAAAGCATTATTTTCTCCCAAGGTGAACAAAATGGAAAGGCCCAGAATTGAAGATACATTGGAAAAGATGCATATGTTATAGATCTCCACTTTTAACATCTCTCATTCTTTTTCTTCATGTAGCTAGAACTCCCCATTTCCTGCGGATTCAGAATGTGGAAGTTAATGCCGGCCAGTTTGCCACCTTCCAGTGTAGTGCCATCGGCAGGACTGTGGCAGGAGACAGGCTCTGGTTACAGGTACAGTAACACATTTTCACCAGTTGGTGAAAGTCCATCAGGAAGAATACATTCACTCTGAAGGAGCTTAGAGAAGTAGTTTCAATGTCAGGTTCCTATTGTGGGACTTATTTACTAATAAATGACTGGATAACTAAGCATTCTACATAAGCAAATTATTTTTCTTCACACACTAGTTGTTAATTTCTATTTTTTCCTTTGTTTCTGTTTAGCCACCTTGTTTAGGTCAGTATGCTAAAGTACAAAATATAGTACTTGTCCTTCTCTTGAGAAAAATTTACAAGATCACACACGCACACACACGCACGCACGCGTACACACACAGTTTATGGGTCATTTTGTGATTTAAATTTCTAAGTAATAAGCTTAAACTTAGAAATTAATAACACATCTTTTACTTTTGAGTATTTAAAGTATACCTTTGTATTGTAAGCATAAATTGTATGACTTCTTTTACTGTCTTTTAAATTCTGCCATATGTATTTTGCATAGCAGTGTTTTCATGATGGATCCCTCTTGGCAGTGATGAGGGCATCTGGCTTCATGAGTGGGATTTAATTACCTGGTCCCTCTACCCAGAATGCCACCCACTTCTTTAGGCTCTAGGTTTTGGGACTTTTCCCCCTTAGTATTCTTCAATTTCATTCTTATTTCTTCTTTTTAAGCATTAATCTGCAGACTACTCACTCTTCATCTTGACTGGTGTTGAGTGTTTTCCCCAGTTTTCCTTGTTTTTGTCTGGGGGGGTTAAAAATATATATATTATTTATATTTAGTTTGCTACTGAGCTGAACTGACCTCCGTGCTTTAGCCCTTCTTCTTCCTTAGGCAAGCTGGCCATTTCTCTGCATGTGCCACCTCTCCACCTCCTACTATGCCTCTCCCTTCCTCAGTGCAATCATGATTGTGATGTGTTTCTTTTGTGAGACACTCAATAATTTTAAGTCTCTTATTCCTTTTAGTGATCACAATGTAAATCAATGATCTTCTTTGTTTCTCTATTTCTGGGGAAAATGGGACATTCAAATGTAGTATCTCAAGATTAGTCAGCAACAGATTGTCAGACGGGAAATATATTCTACAGAGGAGCCTTCTTAAAAAGGGTTGTGTCCTCTGTCAGAGTGCATGTCTCCGCCCCCAACACACACGCACACACACGCCGTCCCATGTCCTCCCGCTTCTGCCCACTGTCACTGTTATTTCATAGCCTCCTATCCCTGTTGGAGACTTTCTAACCAGGAAGGAGGAGTGCATGCTGAAAACGGACATATGTTCCGAATTCATCTTTACTTTTTTCCTTGTCTCTGAAAGTTTTGTAATCACTACTTTAAGATATTTTTTACAGCATTTAAAACTTGTTCTCAATATTCGACTTCTTTTTTCTTTTTATCCCACTTCCCCATTGTTTGAAATTCTTGATGTTAGGGATTCAGAATTATTTTCACAGCTAGTGGTTGTTTGGTATTAAATGTAAACAAGATTGGCTATCTGTGGCAATTAATGATGAGACAGACGTCTGTTGACATTTTCCACAATGCATTAGCCATCTTATAAAAATGAAACTATTTGTTCTTTTCATTCTTATCTCTAGAAATCTTAATTATTCATGGAAAAATATTTTTGCTCCTAATATTTATGATAGTATTATTTGAGAGAATACAATATAAAGTCTAAGCTCTTGCCTCAAAAGAGTCTAGATAGTCCCAAGAATTTATAGGCACAGTGAGGACACAATTTGCTATTTTTGATTTTACAAATACATTGGAATTGATATTCACCTGCTTAAACTTGAGCACTTGTTTGGGTTTGGGAATCTTTAACTACTTCTTATAACAGTGGGGAGCTTTGTTTTAAAGAGAAATTGTCACATTTTGAGAAAGCTGGATACTGTTTTTTTTTTTAAGTATGATCTAAATGCAGAATTCTCAGCTCTGATTATAATAGAATCACATGGGGGTTGTATTTAAAATAAAAGAAAATTCTAGCCTATTCCCAGATTCTGATTTAATACTAAAAGCTGTCAAGGTATACCCAGGGTTAGAAATCACTAGTCTGAAGCAAAACACTACACCTGTCTCAAGTAAGGAGAGAAAGAAGGCAGACATAGTGTGTAATGGTACCTGTATTCAGTAGCCTCATCTTGACTCTGATGTTGAATTTCCCATGTACTTGATCTCTGTTTTTTTTCCCGTTAGATCTGAATTATGGTGTTGATAATTGTTTTTACAATCAATTCATTAATATCTTTCTTTTTCTCTTACCCAGTTCTTTCTTACTCCTGTTGTTCTCAGTGACTGCTTATTGCCCTGCTTTTTTTCCACTGTATTTTTGAGAAGGGGTGGAACAGAACTATTGTGACTTTAAATTTTTAAGTGAAGCTTAGTTTGTACTGCACTCAAGATGCTATTTGGTTTGTGAATCTTTGTCCTGTTAGAATAATTTTACTGTTAAATAATTTACTTCCCCTGGTTGGTTGGGTAGGCATTTTGTGGGAAGATGATGTTTATTTTATTAATAGTTTAGGAAATACGACTAGTGTCCTTCTCTTGCAATGATCATTTCTATTAGTATGTACATGTACAAAGTGGTTTCCAGTAGTGTTGGGAATTTCCAGCAGAGGCTGGTTTTGCAGAACCATCCCTGCTCTCTTACCCAGGTTCCCGGCACATTGCCTCAGGCCAGTATTTAGAGGTTGTGGGGAAAAGCAAACCTGAGTCATGGACCAGGTCTCTCTAATCTAGAGGTATAATAGTCTAATGCTGTAACAGTTTCAAAAGTGCCTTTCTGCATGTACACTTGTGTCCTCTAAATAATTCTGAGATCTAGACAGAAACTTGAAGAGAAAAAACAAGTTTTTCTGTGGTTTGAGTCTCCCTCTAAAATAAATCAAGATTTAGAAATGTATTAGACATCTTTTATTTGGGGAACATTGATGTTTTTTAATGTAGTCACTTACAATAATTGTTATTTGTGTCACAGTCCTTTGAGCACCACCATAGAAATTTGGCACAAAGTTTCATAGGTGTGTCCCATGGTGTTATATCTGTTTTATAGAAGACGAATTTGAGGTTCAGGACTGTCCTGGGTCACAAAATTAAATGGTATAGTTGGGGATAGTACAACCCTGTTTCTTCAGTTTTATTTCATCACTAATTAATTCTGCTATACTTTGCTGTCTTTCTAGATCTATAAGGTAAGTAAATAGGCAGTGTGTACTTATGCTTTGTTAGAGAAATTGGATATGACCAACATTACATGATTAACATCAAAAAGCCATCCTGACCATAGAAAAAAATGTTCATATGTATTACATGCTATATTGATCCATACCTATGAAAAATGGTCCAGGTTTTGATTGCTTAAAATATGGATTAAATATAGTCCCTGTCAGTCTTTCACATAAAAATAACACAAATACATCTGATGATGTCACTAATGAAGAAATGTTTCTGATTAACAGATATGTCCCATCTGTTTATATTTTCTTCACCTTATCTGTGGACCATACAGGTTATTATCAGTGTGGGATTGTTTTTTCTAGAGCACTGAACAACAGAATGAAACCCAGAGTAGGAGCATCTGTCATTATAGCTGTAAAGTACTTATAACACCTTCCAGACAATATACAGTAGGAAGACAGCAACTGTAGAATTTTCTCTTATATTGCAAAACTGATAGCAATGAAGTCCTTGAAGATACTTGAAATATGCTATCAAATACGGCAATCTATACATATAAATGTGGACTGTGAGATACTAAAATTAAACATACTATTTGTAAAATCATTCAGGTACCCAAAATATGACCATGTTTCTTGCTGTTATCAACTTTCTGATCACTTGTTGAGTCTACATTTTGAAAATATCTCAGAGTCTGTCTTTCTGTCTGTCTTTCTCTCTCTCTCTCTCTCTGTATATATATGCACATACATATACACATACATAGAGAAGAGAAAATGAAATTTTAGATTTTCTTTTTATACTTTTTGTATATTTTACATATTTTGATACTTTTGTTTGCTGATGGGCAGCTTATGAGTTGGTTATTTTTTGTGTAGGCATTGACCTTTAAAGTAGATATGGTTGTACTGTTTTCTTTTTTTGATCTGGGTCTTTAATTTTTTTAATTTTAAAGATGTGGGGAAGCCAGGCTTGGTGGCTCAGCCTGTAATCCCGCACTTTGGGAGGCTGAGGTGAGTGGATTGCCTGAGTCTGTGGGTTCGAGACCCTCCTGGGCAACTTAGCGAGACCTCATCTCTACAATAAATCAAAAAAATTAGCCGGGCATGGTAGTGCATTCCTGTAGTTCCAGCTATTTGGAAGGCTGAGGCAGAAGGATCGCCAGAGCCCAGCAGGTCGAGGCTGCAGTGGCCGGGACCGTGACACTGCATTCCAGTCTGGGCGATGGAGTGAGACTCCAACTCAAAAAAAAAAAAAAAAAAAAAAAAAAGATGTGGGGTACAATTCAGGGTTAGGTATACAAACATTCATTGTGCAAGTACCCTTGTTGATGAGGTGTGCCCCTTTCTCCCCTGACAGTTTCCCTCAACTGCCAATCCCACCTCCCCGTCCCTGGCAGTTTCTTTTTTGTATTTCACTTTTTATTTTCTGCATTTACTTATATCTCTCAGGCATTCATAGTTATAATGCACTTCAATAAGTGAAGGTGATAGTTGAAGCTAGTTAGTGCTGGTATTTATGCTTCTGTAGATGGCTCATGAGTCATATGCAAAGTCTTCCCTTACATCTGGTTTCATTTGGGTATTTTTGTAACTTCTGCTCTTTAATTCATTTCTGATTATTGTGGAGACCCCTCCATTCTTTACACTTTTTACATACCACATCACACTCAGAGTGGGTAGGAAATACAGAGGTTCAGCCTCAAGTACAACTAGCAGAAATCATGGAGGCAATAGAGATGTCTTTTCAACAATGGATGAGTTGAACTTGTGATTGGTGGCCGGAGATTGATGTGTGCATGTTGAGTGAATAGCAGTTGGCAGTGGAAACCTGGAAAATAACCACTTTCTCTTGACAGATCTTAAAGGTTCCTATCATTTTTAAATGTCTTACTTTTTGAAATTATACAATTATGTAACCTCTGAATTTGTTGCAATCTTCAAAGTAAATGCCTAATTTTATTAATGAGAAAATGGAAACCCTGAAAAGATAGGAAAGTTTAACACAGTCGTATATACAATTTTTATATTTATTATAAGTAACTCCATTTTATTTGTCCTCTTATATGTATAATATGTTTATGTTTGTGCATATATATGTATATATTTAGACTTGTGTATAAATATTTTTATTTACAAATTAGTGAATTTTGTCAGACTTTTTTTCACTGAGTGACTTTGTATTTCAAATAATATTAACCTTTTAACCAGATTTCATAGATTTACTGTGCAGATATCTATAGTAGTTTTAGAACTTTAGAATCTATCATAGCACAATGTAATTGAGAGTTTTGTTCTTGCAAACAGTTTGATGTGAATTTTAAGTAAGGCACCAGAATAGTTTTTTAAAGTAATTTCATAATTTGCATTATTAGCTCATAAAAATGGGAAGGTAAATCAGATGATGTGATTGTAAAGCATGACAGTCCCCTCTTATCCGAGATTTCTCTTTCTATGGATTCAGTTAACTGCAGTCAATTGCAGTCTGAAAATAATACATGGCATATTCTAGAAATAAACAATTCATGAGTTTTAAGTTACTTGCTTTTGTGAGTAGAATGATGAATACTCACTCTATCCTACCCTTTCCCACTCAGGATAGGAATCATCCCTTTTTTCCAGAAAATCCATTCTGTAGATCCTACCCATTACCCACCCATGAGATATAACGAGCCATCTCATTTATCAGACAGACTGTCAGGATCACAGCACTCGTGTTTAAGTTACCTGTATTTGACTTAATCACCCCAAAGTGCAAAAATAGTGATGATGGCAATTTGAATATGCCAAAGAAAAGGCATAAAGTACTTCCTTTAAATTAAAAGGTGAATATTCTCAACTTAATAAGGAAAGAAAAATATATAGTATGTAGAGCCTGCAAAGATCCACAGTAAGAAAGAATCTTCAGTACCTGGAATTGTGAAAAAGAAAAAATAAATTCATTTTAGTTTTGCTGTCACACCTCATACTGCAAAAGTTATATAGCCACGGTAACGGGTAGTACTTAGTTGAGATGGAAAAGACATTAAGTTTGTGGGTGGAAGATATGAACAGGAACATGTTCTGATTGATAGCAGTCAGGTTCAGCACTATCCATGGTTTTGAAGCATCCACTGGGGTATCTTGAAACAGATCTCACAGGAATAAGGGAGGATTACTATGCTTTATTAAAAATACTGGTATAACTCAGCACCCAGACTAGTACTTGTCACACAGCAAATGCTCAGTGAGTACCTACTAACGCATGGGGCTTACTGACTACCTGAATAAACCACCTCCTCCAGGTGAACTTCACAGGCAAGTTCACAGTTGGAGCAGGAAAAAAAAGCACAGAGGAAGACACTTCTGTCTTTCTGGAATACTTGCTTTAGGACTGCAGTTCCTGTCTAGAGGGATGGAGAGGAGAGATATATGGAACCCAATGGTGTCTTTTCTGTTGTTTCAGAATATACTGCACATATCATGCAGAGTTGCAAAATTGATTAATAAGTACAGACATGCATTAGAGTAATTTTAGAAGCAAATATGGTCAATGCAGCATCTTTCCTAAACCTTCATTTCTTGTACCCTTTCCCTAGGCTTGGCTTTTTTTATTCTCTATCATAAAACTTTTTTCTGATTCCCTCCTTAAAAATATTTCTTTCCATAGTATATCAGTTAAAAGTTATATAAATATATCTTTAATAAAAATATTCCATTTGAGATTGCACAATGGCAACACTTGTGTCACAGCTATCACTGAACAAGACCTCCACCTAGGTGCCTTTCGTAAAGAATAATTTCATATGAGCTCTTAATTTGGGGAGTTTAATTTTCTTAAAAAAAAAAAAACTCACTTGGAGTTAAAAAACTTTTAGTTGTTGGCCTAGAGATAGATATTTTTTTTTCTTTTGAGAGAGTTTGATATGTAATTTCACCTAGCTGGTTATGAGCTACCCAATTGAGAAAAAAGTATTTCTCACCAGTCTAATAATTTTCTCACATTCCTTTTCTGAGCTCAGATAATTTTAGGACTTTTTTTGAGAGAGAAAAGGGAAATCTTGAGATCTTTTTGACTTAAAATGATTCACCTGGAAATAGCTTCTCTGACCTACCATAGAATTTGGCTTGTGAATGAATAAATTATAAATTATATGAATAGTATTTATATTACTGACTTCAACAGATGTGTTTGAAATAAAATAATTATAACTAAATTTGCTGAGCACTGCTATGCTAGGTACTCTGCGATGTGACGTTAAGGCATTCTTTTCATTGATCCCTATGAGAAGTTTATTATTTGCCTATTTATAGAAGAAGACACTGAGGCTCAGAAAGTTTGAATGATTTTTCCAATGTTGCATTGCTACTAACAGGAGCTTGGATTTTAACCCAGTCTATCTATCTCTAAAATATGTGTCCTTAACCTAATGCCTCTTGGGTAATGCAGAGAAAGACATATTTCTCATGAATTTGTAAACATCATATAGTAATTTATAATAGTTAGCTTTTATCTGAATTTAGAATTAAGCTTGTTTTTGTATATGTGCAGTGTTGCCTTGGCTTTTGTGTTAAGGGATATATGCATGTGGTCAGCCTTTCTTCATGGCTTTTAGCTTCATTTACAGATTATGAAGGGGAAAAAACCTCACAACTGTATTTCAGAACAATTTTGTTATTATGTATAAAAGCCACAAAAGGATTTGAAAAGAAGTAAAATTATGGTTCCCTTGGCAAGCTTAACTTGGGTATTTTATACCATATATATTAAAGCATAAATTTAACATCACTTAGCATCATAGAAAATACCAGAAATGCACAAAGAGGATTGTCTTCAGTTGCTATAGGAACCATTTGCTCTCTAAAATTTTGAGCGGTTAATATCACATCCATTATTGTTTTAGTTGGTTAAATATCTCTATATAATATAATATTGAAACTCAGACTGAAACTACTGAAAGCCTTCAGGCATATACCATAAGTTTTAACTTAGTATGGTTTTGGGTTACCTTAATTTAAAGGTTTCTCTTATATTGATGAAACAGTATGACATGTCCAGGGAGATTCCAGGAGAAAGTAATTAATGAATTTTACTTTGTGATATTATCTAACTCAGTCAAAAAAAAAAAAAAAAAAGATGTAAGCAGGTGATGCTTCATGTAGGATACAGTAGAAACAGGTTGGCTAACAGTTAGGAAACTGTTTCCTCCGCAGCAACCTCGAGGTCTCCTGACCAACAGTTGAAATTGGGCTTTGAAAATTACAGGTTATGATGCTTCAGTGCAGAGGGTAGAAGAGAAAGAAAGGCTTCAGCCACTAATCTTAAGGGCTGCTTCCTTTGGATTCACAAACCATAAATCCTATGAAAGCCTTTCTTCTACTTCTTTTCTCATATTCAACAGAAAGTTGACTTGATTGTCTTGCTTCCAAGTATTCAAACTGTCCCCTAAGACAGAAAGACAGACGCAGCTTTGACACCGGAATTCAGTGAGTGAGGTTGCAGATAATATAGCTCCGTCTTGTCTCTCCTTTTAGCAGTATGGGCCTTGAAGTGAGGGTCCTGGGGTATATAAACACTATTAAGGTCTCTCATTTTTTCCTCTTCTACCTCTTCCTTTTGGAAGGGAAGGAAAGACATGGAAAGAGTTTTAGCTAGAAGATTTATGTAATCTGTTTTAGGTGGTCTTGAAAGCCTTAAAGGATTTTCAGTCTGGTAACCTGGAATTATGTACCTAGGAAAGATAAAGGAAAGTTTACGTAGATCCTTCCTTGAGATGGAAAGAAAATTTGTATGGGCTTTAATTTTGAACATGTCTTTAGGACCGTAGTACTAGAATGAGGAACAAACCTAGCTGCATGTATGTAGTCCTGGCATGACATAGCCTGGTACAAGACTAGTCTTTTCTGTCTGGCACAGAATAGCAGCCAGGCAGTTCTAACAGAGAATGAACTCTGAAATCATAATGCAGATTATTATTCTCTTCTGCATGTCTCCTACTTATAAGTTTCCATCTTCCATACCCTCCATTCAAAGGAAGGGGAATTAGCTATTGTCCAAGTATAAGTTTGTAGTGTGCTTCTGTTATAAGAACTGATGTTCACTCAGCACAAAGGACAAGTGAAAGATTAAAGGAGCTTATGTTTACTCCTAAGATTTAGAAGCCAGTGATTACCTTTATTAAGAAACTTACATGGCACATTGTGTGTATCTAGGTATACAATTATTGTTATGCAAGTTTGCTGCAGAGTAGGGCCACTTTCACACAGACAGGCCTCCCCTTTGCCAGACTGCATTTTCTCTTCTTTTGCAGTTCTGCCTTCACCATATTAACGGCCCAGTTCTTTTGCAAGCAGTAAATGGCACCTAAATAAAATGACTCTTTGATTCATTATAGCATTGGGGTATTGATAATCCAGCAGCAAAACCATCTTTTCCTGGGAAAATACTCGTGGCTAAAATAGTCATTCAAATATACAAAAAAAAAAACAAAAACAACGAGATTTTTTTTCTAATTGCTCTTTGAAGAAAGCTTTGTTTTTACTTTTATTATAGAAATTGTAAATTTAAACAGAGATAGAGAGACTAGTATAATGAACTTAATATACTCAACCGTCAGCTTCAACAATTAACAATATGTAGCCAAATGCCTCATCATGTTTTCATCTGCTTTCCCTCTGATTATTTTGAAGCAATCTCAGTCATCATTTATTTACAAAAAGTAGGTTGGCAGACTTCTTCTGTGAAGGGTCAGCGAGTAAATTTTGCAGTCTACAAGGTCGCAGCTCCTCAGCGCTGCCGTTGTAGCACCAAGTCAGCCGCAGACAATATATGAGTGTGGCAGTCTCCAGTATTACTTCACTTATGAGCATAGAAATTTGGATTTCATATAAATTTCATTGTCACAAATATTATCTATTTTTTCAGTCATTTAAAAATGTAAAGACCATGATTAGCTTTTGAGCTGTGCAAAATAGGCAGCATACCAAATTTGGCATTTTAGAGTCCTATTCTAAAAGACATCTTTAAAAAAAAGCTGCACCCTCCCCCATTATGTAAGCCCTAAAAAAAAAACAAATAAATAAAATCGGTGCTCAGGTTTCCTTGGCTATCTTATAGCTTTACTTCTTCCAGCCGTTTGTTTGGGTTTCGATTGTAATAAAGTTTATGCTTTGCAATAGGACGGTGAGTCTCTTATACTTATTTATCTTTAGGTTCTTTCTCCATTGAAACTGTTACTGTCATTGAAGCTGTTTGTCCTGTAGTTTCCTATATTTGAGGTTTTCCTTACTGCCTTCCTGTCATGTCATATAACGTGTTCTTCTGACTGTTGTGTATTTAGTAAATTTCGCCTCTATCTGTGTTGTTATCCGCCATTGATGATCACTGCCTTGGTTCATTAGTTCATCAGGGATTGCATAATGGTCCAATTCTGTCAGTCCTTCTTCTGTTTAACAGCTGAAGTGCTTCTAAAAAGAAAGGCTCTCCTATATCAACCTTTTGGTTACCCTGATATTTAAGTATTAATTCAGGGAAGGTGGTATAAATGCTTGATACTTGGTCGTTTAAAAAAACCGAATTTTCAGAGTCATTAAGTGGTTCTCTGGCATCACCTAAATATGACCAAAGTGGACTAAACACATTTGACGTGTTTCATTCCATTGCACTTAAATTATCGTTATTGCTGCTAAAATCTTTCTCCCTCCCATATGGTGGGGTTTACTCAAGGTGGGTGACTCCTGTCCTAAGCTGTCTCAGATAGCTTCTTTGCTTTCTGTTGTGACAACATGTTCTAGGCTTATATTTTTCGTTTTTCACCTCAATGCAGAATTTTACATTTTTCCATGGAATCCTGGTTCTTTTATTCAGTGGGAAGTTGTTATTAGAAATTACAATCTGAACATTAGAGGTTTTTATTACTACAGTTTGTTGTTTTTGGATCTTCCCATTGGGCAAAGCCAGGACATCTATGTATGTATATATACATACATTTAAAGAAAAAATATACCCTGAGTTTGTAATGACAATTTGAATGCACATTCATAACTATAGGCATTTTAACTCCTTTATCTTATATCTTTATCTTCTTTAAACTGTGTTTTCAGAAAGAGTTGTATATTTTGAGGGATATTGATTAGGGAAAAGTGATGTTGTGTTCATGTTTTAGATCATGTCTGATAAGTCATACAGGCACCACCATTCTCCCCATATTAGAGTGTCATAATTACAGTTTTGAAGTGAAAAGTCTTGACTCCTAGCCTTGCAAATTCAAAACTTTAAATATTTAAGAAAATGATAGTCAGTATAAGGCTCCTTAATTTGATTTGACTGAGTTCATCCTGTCAACAGTTGGATATTTGATTTTAAGACTAAAGAACTTCTAGTTTCATTGACATTTCTAACCACTGCGTTTATTATGTATATCCTGTATTATTTGGATGAACCTCTAAATAAAATTTAAATATAGGCTTGTTAAATACTGTTATTCAGATATTACAAATATATCATAAAATGAACTATGTCTAAATAGCAGAATGAGATTCTAAATTTTTATAATCAAATTCTACTTGAACATACCTATAAGATATTCAAACAATATGACAGTATTTGACAGTCTGTATGTTCATTAGTTAAAGTATACTTGTCTATATGTTGGTATTATGTAATGATATGAGTTCTAACTTTTGGTTCTAGTGCAGTATTCCAAACTTATAAATATTTGGGTTATCGTGGTTGTGGTCTAGAAATCAAAGTTCAGCATTAAATTATTAAAATAAAACATATGGGGGTATAGAAAATGTGGTTTGTTGACATAGTCAATTAATATTGGATTTAGCTTACATAAGATATTTCAAACTAAATTACTCCAGGCCCTGCTGATGTTATTAGGAATCTCAGTGGTAAGAATTTCAATCAGGATCTTACAAATGGGCATATTTGGAAGTGGGATAATACAGATAATTTTCGCTATTGAGTAAATGAAAGTGCAATTTAATCCCCACCTGTATGGCTGAGGAGGGGAGACCAGCTTCTATCTCCTCCAAGCCTGTGTACTCAGAGCAGCTCCCAAAATGCCTAAGATTGATTAATTTACTGCAAGTGCTGCTAACTTCCCAGACCTCAATTTCTTTCAATCATTGCTCTGATTATTGCAAAACTGTTTCTGAAAGACTTAATATGTATCTTTTTGCTGGTAAATTACTGCTCATTTAGAAGTCCTAGAGTTAGTCCATTGCATAAAGAAGGTTGTAAGTCTAATTTAAATAACTACCAGCACTTTTTTCTAGCTTGCTCAAATTGAAATACGTGCTCGTTTAAAGATGCTCTTGCTTTTATAGAGAGCTGTATTTAACTCAGTAAGATCATCTCCTCTCAGGCATCATCATGATGGTTGTTTCATTAAGTTAACAAACAATGGGTCAGCAGTTTCTTTAAGGCAGTCCTAGACATTCAGTTGCTGTGTTTTGCATGGTCTGAATTTTTTGTTCCCAGCAATTGCAGCCTAGGCTATCTCTCCCAGTAAACTTCCATTTGGTGAAGAACAGTCTGGATGCCCAACCTTGGTCATTTCCCGTGGTCCTTCTGTTATGCTATAAGAATGTAGACCTCCAATGCTTGACAGGGCTGCCTCTTTCATTCTATGAGAACTGGGAGAAATCTGCCTGACAAATTTACTGTCTCTATCTCCATCACTTTCTGCTAGAATAACGACAGGGTTCCCCACAAGCTCTTGGATGCTCAGTAGTACCCGAGGTTCTGAACACATTGTCTTCTCTGTGAATCACTGTCATGGGGGATGACAGGGAGAGGCGCACCAATCCTGCATTAGAGGATCTGGAGCTGACCGCTATTCCCTGCACTTCCCAGTTTAATTCTGGCCTGAGGAATGAAATTTGGTGATCAACAGCCATCTTCAAATCAACTAATTTAGTCATCCGTTTTATACCTAAATCTCCCTTAATATCACTACCATTCCCCCTCTCCCACCAACAATGTGCCAGGCATGGCTTGTATGCTAGAGGTACAGCAGTAAAAACATGGCAAAGATCCTTGCCTTCATGGGACATGTATTCTAGTAGGAGAGATAGACCGTGACCGTAATAACCAAGTAAGCTCTACAGTGTGTTAGAAAGGGATCATGTTTCAGTTTTGAATTTAGGGATCAGGCTAGGTTTTAGTGGGGATATATTTGAGCTGTGTCTGGTAGGAGATGAAGGAGTTTGCTATGGTGGTGGGTGGGGAAGAGACTTCCAGGAAGGCAGAGGCCTTGGGAAGGAGTCTGTGTGGGTGGACAAGAAAAGCCAGAAGCCCAGCGAGGCTGGGCCAGTCAGCCAGCAGAGTGGCAAAGGGCCATGGCAGAGGGGGATCGGGGGCATTTGCGAGTGGGGAGGATTGGGTGTGTGCATTCTTAATGGTCATCCTAAGTACCTTTATTCCAAAATCTGCATTCTGGAAGTTTTCTATATCTAATTTAGCAGCAAAATCTGCTGTTTTTGTAACTCATTTTGATGACAAAACCTGACCTGAATGGATGTGAAGCTATTTAGGGTCTGTATTTTCTTCCAACTTAAAATCAATATTCCTGGATTTTGATGCAGAAATATCAATGTGCCTGGTTATGGGATGCTGCCTCAGACTCTACTGTGGGTATCACATATGGACAGTGTATATACCTTTTTAAAATTAAAAAAATCTGAATTCTGAACCACATTTTACCCTAAGGGTTTCAGATAAGTGCTATTGACTTGTACTAGAACCTGTGACCTTGACATTGAAGTTCTATTCCTGTTTTGCATTCTTTTCTTTCAATGCTAGAAGAAGGCTATCCTCTCCCTCTTTGAGGCTTCTATTCCTGGCTCTTTCCTCCACTTCTGTTTCCTACCTGTAGACCAGAGGAGTTCTTCAGTGTCCTGTTCATGGTCCTTGAGCAAGCCCATTTCTCATACACTCTGCCAAAAACTGAGGCCTAGAACGGATACTGTGTGCTGGGGCTGTCCCAGCACAGGGACAAGAAAGACCGCTCCTCTGTATACTTTATTTCTGTTAATACAACTGAAAATTTAATTTGGTTTTAAGAAAAACTCTGCAATCTCCTTTTAATGATGACGGTGTTCCTGAGTTGTACTCGCGTTAGCCACTTGTCTGATTTTGTAAGGAAGTATAGGATTTACATGTTTTTTGATTGATGTTTATCTTTATTTGTTTACATTCATTTTTTGACTTTGGAGATATCTTTTTTATCCCTTTTTGTTCATCCCTGTGCTTGTTCATTGTCACCTGTACATTTGACAAGCACATCTGTGACTTTATCAAAGGCAAATGTGTTTACCTTTATCAAAGGTAAATGTGTTGGGGAAATCAGGAATGAGGAAATTGCCTTGCACAAAGGCACCAGAAACTGACTTCAGCATTGATGCTGACAGGCAGCAGCGACTCTGGTCGTTCGTATTTCTCGTCCACCTATTCTTCTTGACTCTTATCCCATCTTGCTCTCTTCATCTCCACAGAGCTATCATAGGAGATGTTGCCTGATGTCTTGACAACAACTTGAACACGATGTCTTCCTCATTCCCATGTGGCCTGAGAAATATGATTTGACACTATTGATGAGATATGATTCTTGACCTTGAGAACCTAGTAGTCTGATATAGAGGAGAGATTTTACTACTTTATAATAAATATTTTGTTGATTTTGTTTCCTAAATATCTTTAGAATCCTTCCATTTGTCTGCCATCCCTCTTTTCGTCATTTGTTACTATGATTTCTGAAAAATATTTACCCACTGTCACTTGACATAAGGTAGGCTCACACACTATTTTCTTTAGTCCATTACTGTACCCACAGATGAGTTTGCTCTACCCCTTAGCCTAAAATACTCTGTCCTCTGTTGTGCTTCACCTTCCAGCCTTCTCACCTGCCATCCCTAGAAACCCTCTGATCTAGCAAATGGAGTAACTTATACTTCCGCTATAGTTCTTTACTCTGTCTTGGCTTCTGACTCTGGAGAACTCCTCTCACTCACTGGACTCTATTCCTCTTTTTTCTTTGCCTGAGCAACTCCTGTGCATGCTCAAATCTGGGCTCAAGCAGTGCATTCTAAAAAACCTGCACTGACACCATCCCCAGTGCTATAGTTTGAATATTTGTCCCCTCCAAAACTCATGTTGAACTTTTAATCCTCAATGTGGCAGTATTGAGATGTGGGACTTTTAAGTAGTGATTGGGTCATGAGAGCTCTGTCCTCGCAAATGGATTAATGAGTTATCATGGGAATGGGATTGGTGACTTTTTAAGAAGAGAAAGAGATACTTGAACTAGCATGCTCAGTCTCCCTGCCTTGTGATGCCCTGAACCATCTCAGGCCTGCAGTGTCCTCACCTTCAAGAAGGCCCTTATCAGATGCTGCCCCTCAACCTTGGACATCTCTACCTTCATTATTGCAAGAAATAAATGTATTTCTTTATACATTATCCAGTTTCAGGTATAATGTTATAAGCAACAGAGAATGGACTAAGACACCTAGTCCAGTCCCCTTTTCCTCTGTGTGCTGTGGGAGACGTTTCATTGCTTGGTATTGTAATTATTGCCTTGTCTGTTTTTCTAACCAGACTGTAAATTCAGCTAGGTTAATAGTTGTTCTTTTAACTTTTTGCTCTGTTTTATGATAGAGTGAGTATCTCATAAAATACAATCACTGAGTATTGGTTGAATGAATGTGTGAATCCATGCACATGTGAATGATTTAATCCAAAATGACCTAGAGATTAGAGGAAGACTTGTGATTTGCTATTCCTGTGTGGATCCTAATCTAAATGATGCTATTTAAGCACTTGGTTTCTCCTCCCTACGTTCTATTTGTCATGAAGAAGCTGAATCTAACTTTATGATTACCTGTGTGGAATTACAGTTTTTTAAAAAAACCTCATTCCTGATATGTGACTCATTAGAGTTGTGTTGAGTCCGTAGTAAGAGGCTGTTTAGTTTATAGGGTATGTCTATGGCATGAAAACAGAGCAACTCTGGGTAGTACTCCTCTCAACATGTGTATAAATCCAAAAAGAAGGCTTTCTTACACATGAGTGTCTTCAGTACAACTTTGAATAATTGTGAGGGGTCAGTATGTGCATCCTTTAAAATTCTTAGGCGTGCATAGAGTTAAAAGAACATCTGTTAACCTATTGAGAGGCACTTCTATTAGGAAAAATACTAGAGGATTATTTTTAAAATATAGTCTTGCAGAATTGATGTTGCAAGTAAATAAATAGATAGATAAACCTTATGGCCTTTTGGTTGTTGTTACTAAACAAAGCCAATACTTACAGTTTTGAAATCTGCCTATCTTTAAGGCTTAATTTTTTTGCCCCTCAAAATCAGAGATTGGGTTTACTTTTCAATTTGGAAACAAAAAATAAGTATAACTTTATAGATAGTAAGTATAAGATTACACCTGGTGGTAGAATTTGGTTATTTATTTTGGGAGTAGGGGTAAGGATTGGAGACTGAATGTGGAATACAGAGAGAAACATGTTATCCTGTTGTATTAATTAATAGTGCTAAATTTTGTTTTGTCTTTTTTTAACTTCTTGAGGCTGTCTGTCAGATCAAATGTAGAGCATTTAGCAAAAACATACACACAGACACATATGGGACTTCATTTTCTGACTTATAACTTTTAAATGATAAGCAAGACTGTTTTTACAGATGATACTAAAGATAATGTTGGTGGAACTATTCTTTCCCACTCCTGATGTTTCCTTCCATGTGGCAGGAACTCTACTGATGCAGCACTCCTGACTGCCTTTCACTGCCCAAGCAGGAGCTGCCTGGGAGGAAGTGCTGAGCATCTATAGCTCAGCCCCTTCTTTGGGGAGCTAGCTGCCTATGAGAACCCTGTTCCTTCATCCTGTGAGTTTTACAGCCACACCCAACATATGGGAGGCCTTGTGGTTTCCTTGTGTGGCCTGTGACTGGGTGGGTGAGTTCTGTTTAATTCTGTGCTTCAGTATTAGCAAGTCCATTGTTCCTGCACACCTAAGCCATGTGTCTCAGGCTTATCAGTAAAGAAAGGTGGTATTTTGACAGTCTGTCTGCTTTTCTCCTTGAATTTATCGCTCAGGCATTCCACAGCTTGGGCAGGGAAGCATGGTGCCAGTCATTATGCCAGTGTTCCTGCACTTGTCTGTGAGTTCCCACAACAGCTCTAAAAGTGGGTTGTATCATCTCTCTACATACAGGGAAAATGAGGTTCTACAAGGCAAATCACCTTGAGCCATCACTTTAGGTTTGGCACCTTGGTCAGGCTGACTCCCAACTCATATCCATTAGGACATACTGCCAATGAAAATATCATAGATAAAAACTGTTAAAAGACTTTGCATAATATAAATCATTGAGCAATGCAGGTGAGCTTTATTCTTTTGTAACTTAGCATTTTCATAGCTTTATATGCAAACATTTTAATACAGCCTGCAAGTCGCTGAGGACACAGGTGTGTGCCCACCTCTCCCAGGTCCACTGGCTGCCTTAACATCATCCAAAGCTTTCAGCTCTTTCTCACCTTCTTGGGATTCCTGTGCTGTTTTCTGTGGTGAAAATGCTCCCCCTCACCCCCAAATCCTTCCCCTTTGCCTTGTTAGCACTTACTTACCCTTTAGATCTCAGCTTACATGTCACTTCCTCAAACTGGCCTCCCATGACCACTGTATCTACAGTTGGCCCACAGTGTGATTTCTGCTAGTGATCTGATCTTTTCTTTCACTGCTCTTGCCATCATTTGTGATGATGCATTCATTTCAAGTCTGTACTCCTCAATCAACTGAAGCCCCATAAGCACAGAAACCACATTTCTTTTGTTCACCTGTGATCACAGTGTCTTGACATAGTGACAGCACCTGGTTGGCACCCCAAGAATGGTTGCTAGGTGAATAATGGACGTAGTGCTTGGGCATCATTGATTAGCCTTGAGGTCTTTGTTCATAGTTTTCTACTAACACTTACAAATAGTATGTTAAAGGCAGCCTCTTTTCTGATAATTATGACAAATATGTAGAACTGACATCTCTAGCTTCCTTTTGAGGCTTTAAAGGATTGAAAGCATAGAGTGGATTTCCAAGCATGTAAAACTAAAAGACTTACTTAGTATATGGCAATAGTAAAAGACAAAACTGCTCCAGCACTTGAAACTGCCTTATGTAGTCCTGAGGATATAGGATGTAGGGAGAAACTTCTCTTGTTATATTTCAGTATCACTTAATAGTTATTAAGTATTTACTTCTGCTTGGTTTTTGCTATTCAAGAAGAACATCATAAAAGTTGAACTAGTCTTCCGGGACCGTTCAACTCCAAGACTTAACTTACATTTTAATGTTATTCTTAATAAATTGTATATTAGTTCATATATAAAATGAGGTCAGTAATAGGGTAATGAGTAAGTTCTGTTTCCTAGCCAAGCATTAAAAAATAAGATGAAGTATTATAAAAAGACCAAATGTTGATAGTTTGGGAGCAAGATAAATAATTTTTCCTTATATTTTTTTCTTTCTCCTATTGCACCAATTTCACATAATTAATATCTTGAAAAGGCAAAAACAAGAAATTTCCTCACACTTAATTTGCATCCTGGCAAAAGCAAGACATTTCTGCACACTAAATTTCGCATCACACAATCAATAAATTGTTGTTCATGACAGAATTTCAGTTTCCTGACCAGCTGTTTTCATGGTACAACTGCCCATGAGTAATAAACAACTGAACCAAAATCTGCTTGGAAATAACATTGCTAATACTCCATCGGGGGTCTTACTGTTTTGATGTGACAGCTGATATTGCTTCTCTTTGTCTTCCCCAACCCCATTGATACAGGGCATCAATGTACGAGATGCTCCTCTAAAGGAAATCAAGGTGACTAGCTCTCGACGATTCATAGCCTCATTTAATGTTGTGAATACGACAAAACGAGATGCTGGAAAGTACCGCTGCATGATTCGCACTGAAGGAGGCGTTGGAATATCAAACTATGCAGAATTGGTAGTTAAAGGTATTTAATGTGTATTAATACCCAGAAATACTCTGTCAAAATAGTTATGTTCAATATTTGTTTAAAACTCAAACTTACCCATGTTTTTTTCTAAACAGTGGTTTGGTGACAGGCCATTTTGATGGATTGCATTTTAAGTACAGATTTTGCATGTGAGCAATATTTCTGAAAAATGTATTTTATTTATGTTGATTTAGTTGCATACAAAGCAGTGAATGTGCTTTTGGCAAAGTCTTCTGCCAACTCTATATACAGAGATTATAACCTATAAATTTTTTTCAGGAATAAAATTTTTTACTGATAGAAAATCACTTAAAATGTAAATATTCACCAGCCAGGGTATTTATGATAGCAAGGTGGTTAATAAAATGAAGCAGTGTCAGTATAAAAATGCTCAGTCATATCACACAAGCCATATTGATAATATTGTGTTAGCATTCATAATATTCCAGTTAGGTTCTATTACAAGATTTTGCATGACTGAAAAATAGAGTCATTATATTCAAGAATGTAGGGGATGAGGGAAAGTACGGAGGGGAAATAAGTTTCTTTCAGTTTGTTTAATGCTTTTTTTGTGGGCTGAGTTTATAGTTTTAAGCTGCTAAGACAATTTTTGGTCCCAGAAAGGATAATTTGGACTTTGAGGTGTACCATAAGGCATTTTTAGATAACTTGTATTAGGCCGTTGCTGGTTTTCTTAGGAGAACAGAATGTTGCCTGCTTTTACATTTTCTTCTTTGCGTTTGTTAAATGTGTATAAAATTGATCTCTTTGGGATAGGCTGTTCCTTTTATCAGCAATTTTCTCTATGCAGGCAGTTTCAAGGACTTCTGGGTTTACATCCCAGTACTCGCTATGTGGGCCTGGGCTAGTGGTTTGCCCTCTCTATGCTTCTGTCTCCTCATGTACAAGATAAATGTAATCATATTATCTACCTCATAGGGCTATGAAGAAGATCAAATGCAAAAAGTGTACGTGTGGCACTTAGAACAGTGTCCATAGTGAGTTGTCAGGTCCATGATGGTGAGGGGGAGGAGGATGAGGATGATCGTCTCTCTGACCCAGTAGCATATCAGTAATCTTCACTAGGAAATGCATATCAAAACTATTTTTCCAGATTTTAAAAATCATAAACCCCTGCCCATGTATTCTCCCCTCCTTCCTCCATTATAACCATATTGAATCAGCACCTCCTGGGAATGTTGCCACTGTTATAAAACCTATAGTTGGGTTAGGCATCCACTTCTGTTATGAGATCACTGCAGTCAATATTAATCACATGTAACTGATGAGAGAAAATGCTTATTGGTGAGTCTGCTTTGAGAATTATTAATTTGCAGTGGTGACTGATGTTCAGGATATGTGCTCATCGAAATATCTACTTGAATAATGTATTTTGCCCCAACAGATTCTTTTGGTTTGTGGTGAAACTTGAACCTAGCCTGTCAGACTAATATTTAGACTTAATGTCTGTAACAGACTAAAGTTCTTCCTAGTTATATGCTGTGTAACTAGACACTGTTGAAGGTACTCTGGAAAGGGAGTCATCATAGTGCACAGAATGGACAGTAGTTTGCAAACAAGCTGGTTCATCACTGTTGAGTTCATCATTATCATCACCTTTATTATTACTACCATTATTTAATTTTCATCTTCATTTTTGTCATTAATTTTTCTTTTCTGAATTACAGTTGCTATACTGCCTCACTGTGACTAGCCAGTTTTTGAGGCATCATGCTTCATAATTAGTACGATGCAATCTAGTAGCATCTCTAAAAACTGTCTCTGTGGAAGAGTTAATTTGGGGGGAGTTACAAGTAAATCAGAAATTTCTAGTCTACCAAAACAAACATGAACACAAAGGACAAATGTGTTCTTATTCACATTTGTGTACTACATTTTTCTGTCTTATGACAGTGTGTTAGTATCTTGACTCATTGTGACAAAAACGTCCAGGGAACTTCTTTTCATCCCTGGACACTGCCACAGCTGGTGATAATTTGCATGCGGTTTTGAACTCAAATATGAAATTTGGCTTTTTCTCCATTTATAATTTTATAGCCATTTATTTTTATTTTTATTTTTGAGTTGGAGTCTCACTCAGTCACCCAGACTGGAGTGCAGTGGCACACTCACTGCCATCCCAGCACTGTCCTGCTGGGCTCCGGCAATCCTTCCACCTCAGCCTTCCAAGTAGCCGGAACAACAGGCGTGCACTACCATGCCTGACTCATTTTTTACTTGTTGTTGAGACGAGGTCTTGCCAAGTTGCCTGGGCTGGTCTCAAACCTGTGGGCTCAGACAATCCACTCACTTCGGCCTCCCAAAGTGCTGGGATTACAGGCTGAACCACTGAGCCTTACCTATATTTTATTTTTAAATGAGATTATACATATATTAGTTTTGTAAAGTCATTCTTTGAGACAATTATTTTAAAATATAACTAACATTTAAACTAAATTTAAAGTAACATTTTTTGGCTACTTGTCTAAAATTTAACACTTTTCTACAAGCCATGTAACATTTGGAGTGCTAATGTTTACAAATGGGAAAAACTAAAGTCCATAGAGTTTATGACTTTCCTAAGGTCACATACTGATTTGGTGCCAGCCCCCTAAATAAAGACCAAGTTCCTTAATTGTTTAACTGTCACTCTCATCTTTATCCTGTCTGCCATGCTTTTGGTAACCACAGTCATAAAAATATTTATATAATCTCCACAATGCATGTATATGTACATATATATAAATACTACATTTAATTATGTTGGATATATATAATTCCTATTTATATGTATATATATAAATAGGTATTTCATGTAATTAAATATGATGTTGACATATATGTATCAGTTAAGCATTTACATATGTGTATCAATTAGATAAATGCATATGTTTGCTTATGTATATAAGTACTCTCATTACTGGCTTGATTTAGAATTAGTTTTATGGTTTTTTAACTTGAATTAAGAAGTATTTTAAATTGCTTGTTATTATTTGTATAGATTGAGATTCCTTTCTCCTTCCTCTCCTTTCCTTCATTCTATCCTTTGGAAAAAATTTGTTCAAAATTTGAGTGGTTGCCTTATTCTTGTGGTGATTCTTCCATAAACTAATAGTCCTTTTAAATGTCTGTCCCAGTTGTCTACAGGTTTTAGTTGAATCTTTCATTTGATTGAACATATCTGGTATTTTTCTTAATGGAGAATGTATATAGAAAATATTCTCAGTACAAAAATACTTTAAAGCTATGTCTATTTTAGGATACTAGTAACAATATCTTAAATGAGTGCATGTACTCAGGATCCTTTATGGCTTTGCCACTGAGTTGTATTTTGACTGCCAGTTCAACAACCCTTGCTAGCATTTGCAGCTTAAAAATAATTAACTGCTCTTTCAGCCTGACTACATAAATGCCTTAGGAGGTACTATAAAAGGCCCATTTCATGTCTTGGTTCAAGTAATCACCTAATGACATAAATTGATGTTAAGTCATTGTGAGTTAAGTCAGAACTGTTTAAATAAATGAAGAACCAGCACAAAGTTTTAGTTTATAAGCAATAGGAACAATATTTTAGTAAATGTATGTTATGTTTGTATTCTTTCAAATAAAATTCATTCAAAATTTGGTGTCTTTTTTTTTTTTTTTGAGTTGGAGTCTCACTCGGTCGCCCAGACTGGAGTGCTGTGGCTGCTCCCGGCCACCGCAGCCTCAACCTGCTGGGCTCCGGCGATCCTTCCACCTCAGCCTTCCGAGTAGCCGGAATTACATGCATGTGCTACCACACCTGGCTGATTTTTTGATTTATTATAGAGATGAGGTCTCGCTGCCCAGGTGGGTCTCAAACCTGCGGGCTCAGGCAATCCACTCACCTCAGCCTCCCAAAGGCGTGGAATTCTACAGGCTGAGCCATCGAGCCTGGCTTGGTGTCTTATTTTGACTTAATCTAAGGAGATTTCCCCAGCTATTTTAAAAAGTTAATATGATGTCATGCTTGACTCTAAAAACAAACAAAGACACCTTAACCCAACAATGGGAACCAGTGTTGCCGGTTTCTTAGTTGGTCTAGGAATCAGTCTTGTATCCTCTCAGGTGCATATCACAAGGGATACTAGCTTTCCTGAGGTCCTGTTTAGCAGGAAACACAACTGTAATTGATTAGCTATGTCTGCCACGCAAGAGGGCAGCAGAAGTTGTAGCAAGCAAGCCAGCATATGCTAGTAATAGGATGGATATAGCAGGCTTTATTCTCCATGCATTTGTATGAGCAAAATGAGTTAAAAACAAAATATGCCAAAAAAGGAACAAACCACCCGTGGAAACATTCTTGAAAAAAATAACTAGGCCTTATGTTTTCCTAAAATGGCAATTCACTGAGGTAGAAATAAGTTATTTTGTATAATGTTCTCGTTTATCATATGTGGTATTACTCACAGTGACATTGGCATATGGAATACCTTCATTTGTGCCTGGAGAGTCATTCAGCTAGCATCTGACTAATATACTGGAAATACTGTTTATGATAAGTTTGACAATGATGTAGTAAAAGAGTTAGTCTCAGGCTTTAAACACAGAGAGATCTTCTTGGATTGTAAAGAGTGTTGCTATTGATTTAGGGTTTTCTCAAGTTGAGCATAACTTTTTCTTTGCTTCAGAGCTTTCCTTTCTATTTGCTGGTTTAATAACACTTATTACTTACTGGAAGTTCCCTGAATGGCAGCAACAGTGGACTTCATTATCTAGAATGCTCAATTCTCTTGTAGCAGAATGAGTCCATTGTGATAGTTTTTAAGGAAACGAGTCATCTTAAAAATGTATTTATGATGAGATAAGCTATAATTTTAGTCATGTTTTTAAGGTGATGATATCTTTGGAATATAAATATAAGGAAACTAAATTTAATGATGTAGGAAACATTACCTTTGATTTTGAAGACATTTTCAATAAGGCAGTTGACAATGGAATGCTTCCTAAAGTTTAAATACTACCACTTGAGAGTGCTTTCACCAGTTACTTTTTTTCCCCACCTCTCCCATGCCCTCACCAGTTACTTTTAGTGATAAAAAAATCACTTAGCATCTGTATAACTGACTCACTCAAATGAACTCACTCATTTAAGATGTTGTTACTAGTATTTGAAAGTAGACATGGATTTGATGCAATTTTATCCTGAGAACGTTTTTATATTAATTTTCCATTAAAGTATCAGATATGCTAATTTGAATATGGTGTACAAAATGGGTTGTACCCTAAACCAAATTAGGGGTATACCAACTTGCACAAGCTGAAGTATTCAAGGAGTTTATTTCACAACTTTGAATTTTTGTGAAAAACCTTGATCAGTTTGCTTTTTCTTATTAATCTGAACAAAACTGTTCTCATCAATTTATTCCTTAAATTAATGTCTACATTTTAGTAATTGATATGTGTTCAGCTCTTTTAAGGCTAAAGACAAAAGCATCTGAAAGACGTCTCTCTGGTTGCCTTTCAGAACCACCTGTTCCTATTGCCCCACCTCAGCTGGCCTCCGTGGGAGCCACATACCTGTGGATACAGCTCAACGCCAACTCCATCAATGGGGATGGGCCCATTGTTGCCCGAGAGGTGGAGTACTGCACGGCTAGTGGGAGCTGGAATGACCGGCAGCCAGTGGATTCCACCAGTTATAAAATTGGACACCTTGACCCTGATACAGAATATGAGATTAGCGTGCTCCTCACCAGACCAGGGGAGGGAGGCACTGGCTCTCCTGGGCCAGCTCTCAGAACAAGAACGAAGTGTGCCGGTGAGTACAAGGAATCCTGCTGCTGACTATCACTGTCTTTCTGGGCATTGACTGGCAGCCTTGGGGTTGATCAGGTGACTGGCGTGCTTCTCCCAGCTCTATCAGCATCCTGGTCATGAATGAAAATGCCCTTAGCCTGTGATCAGTGAGAAAACAGCTTTTGAGCTTTGGGACCAGTGACCTTGAAGCTTGGAATCTCTCAGCCTGCCTTTCCCTCCTTTTTCCTCTTCTTAATGTGCCTCTTACTCTGAGTACCACAAAGTTTATACAGGAATTACCCCATTCACAGAAACTGCCTGCTTTAATGATGTCCTCTAATAGGTCAGATCTTCTAATTCTGGTTCCTTTGTTTTATCTTCAGTTAATGTGCCTACAGCCTGGACGGGCTTTGAAATAATAGACTCCATTTTAGAGATAGCTTTAAAATTGTGTTTTAATTGATGGGTGTTTAAATGGAGGATCTGCTGGCCAATGACATGGGCCCGTTTGTAACATAAGCAAGACTGATTTGTGGCAGGAAGTAGTCTTCAAGTTATTAGCTTATAAATTGTGCTAAACCTATACTGCGACTTGAATAAAAGTAGAGTTGATGGAGAGAGAAATGTAAAGTCATACAAAAATCAAAACCTGGAGAAAGCTCTCATTAGAAGTTGTAGTGTTGTTTCTGTGTGGCTACTCTCAGGTAGGAAGTAGAGAAAAACAAGATATTGGGATACTGAAGTGTTCTTTATTATGTAAATGAAGAATTTATGTATTGAATTATGTGCTGAGATGAGAAGGTTCATAAATTTTTATAGAGTTAATCAGATAACATTATTTAAGAAGACATTTATCAATGTGTTTCATTTCTTTTTTAAGTTTTAAAAATACTTTAGTACTACTATCTGACCCATCTTGTAGGAGTAGGAGAAATTATCAAACTTTTCCAGTTACACCGGGGTTTTTTCCCCACAATTTAGATTATACTTATTTCCACAAGTTCAGTACTCATGGAAAAATTCTATTAAAAAAAAGATTTTTGTTACAAAGGGAACAGGTATTTTTTTCTTCTGGGGATATGTGTAATTGAGTACAATGACAGACCTGTGTTAGCAGACTCTACACTTTGCTATTTTACATCTTACATCTTTTTGTACATCGTACACCTGTGTCCTCCTGGCATTTCCATGCAGAAGCTCTGGAATAAGAACTACCATTCTGGATTGGTGATTTCTACAGCCCCCTATGGTGGTTCTAAGGAGAAAGGAATATTCTCGTCCTTTCTCTTCTTGTCTTCTTTCAACCTCATAATTTCCTCTCTTTAGTGTGGAGTACATTCGTTCCGTTTGTGAAATAATTTCTTATCTGTTGTAGTGCAAACAATAGCAATATATAACACTGGCTATATCATTTTATAACATAGGAATTGCTTTCAAATCTGCTAGTTATTTTACAATCGTCTTGTGGAGTCTCCAGGGCAGATACTTGTGATGCCCATATTACAGATGGGAAAGTGAGGTCCACATAAGTTCCTGGCTACCTCTAAGCATGCTCTGTGAAAAATAAGTTTAGTACTATTTCACTTTAATCTTATTTTAAGAATTCCTGTTTTGGGCATGGCAGTATATAATTTCCTTGGTGCAACTCTCTAGTGTGCAGCTCTCTAGCGTGTCAGCTGTCTAGATGGTGCAGCACTGTAGTGTGTCATGCACTGACCTGGAATATTTTTGAAAAACCTGTAGTTGAGTGAGTCACCCTTAGAAAAGAGAGGGAAGTATTAGGTGAGAGAGTCAAAGTTAGACATAAGAAAGGAAGGCATGCTTGGTGGATGAGGAAAGTGAAGTCAAATGAGACTTTTTATTGTAGGAAGAGATATATAGTTCACCCTTTGTTGACCTGAGTTTTGGAGACAGTCTGCAGGTAATATTGGTAAGTGTTGTTTATAATCTGTATTTCTTAGTTACAGGGAAGAACACAATTATAGACTGAAAAATTTAGTGTTGGTCCCAAACTATTATTCAGATAGTCATGGATCTCATAAACCTGGGTGAGACGATTAAGCATTCTGCAGCAATAGATGGACTTTGTCCAGGCTTAAACAGTGGATGAATCTAATAGGGTGATAAGTAGTAGGAATAAATGTAAATTCATCCTGTATGCCTTAAAAAGCCAAGAGTGCTGGTGTGGAGTTAGAGTAGTAAAATTTAGCAGCAACATATATAAATAAGAGATTGAGAATTTGGCTTCAGTGCAAATTAATCTACAATATAATCTTCACTGTACTGGTTTTCCCTGTGATGCTGTTGCCTTACCACTCCTGTCAAAAACAAAACAAAATAAAGCAAAAACTGTAATATAATCTTAGGTTGCAGTAGGAAAGCAAAATGCCCAGGTCGAAGGAGGTGATCGCCTTTTTCTACAGTGCTGTTTAGGCTCCCCATAATTATTGTATTTATTTCTGGTTTCTGTATTTTAAGAGAGGCAACACAAAATAGATTGTGCCCATTGGGAGAGTAATCAGGATTACAAGGGCTATGGAATCTTGCTCGACCAATGAAGAATGGTAGGGAGAACTAAGAAAGGGGATGGAGAGGAACAAGGTACATGTGCAGTTTTAACAAGAGCCAAGTCATGAATAGTGAGTTTCTTGTGACTGATTTGTTCAAGCAGAACCTGACTTTGTGAAAGATGATTTCTGTATTCAGAAGAGGATTGGCTGGTTGACCTTGATCATTTCACAATGAAATTCTATGATTCATTTCCTGTTCTCTTTCTCAAGAGATGATCCACTGTATATTTCTACCCTGAAAGTCTTTCAGTTTCATTTTTATTTCATCCTGTCCAAATGCTCCATAATCATGCTTATCAAGTACTGCTCTGCAGGCCAGTGGAGGTCTGCTATGACCTTTCCAAAAATCTGAGCAAAGTGGCAGGAAAGTGTGAGGTTTTATTACAGCTAAATAGAATAAATTTGAAGGACTGACTCTTACACAGATTTGCTACCTGATGTTTGTGCTAAAATATCACTTCATTTATGAAATAATAGTCTGGTAAGTGGCAGAGCTGGAGTTAGCAGTTGAGAACACAGGCTATAGGACCAACCGCCTGGATTTGAGTTCTGGCTGCATCTGGAGCTGGACGTGGCCCTAGAGGAAGACTACCGACCTTTTCTCAGCCTTGGTTGCCTTATCTATAAAACAGGGTGATGATAATGATAATATGTATTTCCTAGTTTTGTAGTGAAAGTTAACTGCCATTTGAAAAATTATCATCTTTTAACATTTCATTCAGAAGAATTAGACAGTTGCAACCTAATTTTATTACTTAAATGTTTTAGAAGTATTACTTATCTGGGAAATCCAAAATCTGAGAACCATGGTTTTAGATAATAGACTCATAGATTTTCCTGCAGTTGAGCATTACATTCATGACAGACATCATTCTCTCATCTGTTAAATCTGTCTAGGCTCCATGTTTTCATTTCTGTGCTGCATCAGGACCTGTGCTGTTGTCTCTTGGTGACACCCATGATAGTGTATTTAGCTTCTTGCATTAAAATGGCAAGATCACTCTTTATTGTCCATCCTCTGCAAGGAATTGGTTTTTCTGTGTGGTTGTAGACACAATCTCATTACTTGGTTGGATTTCTACAAGAACTGTATTGTAACACACTTCAAGAATGCTTGCTTCTTATGCTTCTGAAAATTATTTCCAAATATATGCACAGGCTCTCCACATGAAAACTTGATTCAATCTCTTAGCTTCTCTGACTTCATATCTTCATCTCTAAATAGGGGTAACATCACCTGCCCTGACTGTCAAAGGTGTTTTTGAAGATCAGGTTAGACTTTATCTGTAAAGACATTTTTAAAATGATAAAATCCTGTGGCAGTATGGGTTATTAAAAAAATGATCTTAGGAGCTAGTTTCAAGATTTATATACATATTAATTTTTTCCCAGCTTTGCCGTCTAGCTATAGTTGGGTAACTTCAGAGAGTTAAAATTACTGTAGCATCCAGTTAAACAAAATGCAATTTTGTTTGTGATTTCTAATATATCTTATGTTCTTATAATTATGTGCAGCCTGTATATTACAAACTACTAAGTAGCAACAACTTGAAACAGAGAAATAGGTGATGTCATTAGATTAATTTTCACAGTGGACTTTTTATTTGTTCTATTTGGAGATACTGCTTTTTATGTATCCTGTTTATTGGTTAACTGTGGTTGAGTGACTTGCTAATACCTGGCCCTAGGAGTTAAAGAAGGATGGTTATAAGCTAATGACTAAACAAGTAAGATTAGTGAGAGTGAAAAAAAAGCTTAAATGTGTTCCTTAAAATCAATATAACAAGAAACCTTTGAAAAAATAAGGATTGCACCTCTAAAAAATTATTTGTAAGATATTTATTAAGTGCCCATATTTTCCAGGCACTGTTCTAAGCCCTGAGAGTAGAACAACACAACGAGATTTCTGTCTTCAGAGCTTATATATTTGGAGGTATTGTGTGAGGGAGTGTATAGGCAATTTATGTATACATGTATAAAGAGTATAGTATCAAGTAATGATAAATGCTATGATGAAAAATAGAGAAATGTACAGAGGTAAGAGATGGTATTTTTTATTTTATTTTTTATTGTGGTAAAATACACATAACAAGGTATACCGTCTTTACTGGTTCTAAGTATATACTTCAATAGTGCTAAGTGTGTTCAACCAATCTCCAGAACTTTTTCATCTTCAGTAACTGAAACTCTGTACCCACTAAACACTAACTCTCCACTCCCCCTGCCCTTGGACCCTGGAAGCCACTAGGGTCCTTTTGTGAGTGATTTATTCCAGTTAGCATAGTGTCCTCCAGGTCCATCCATGCTGTAGCTTATGTGAGATTGCACCTTTTTAATTACTCTGATAATTGTATTGTGCATACTTACTTCATGTGATTTTTGTGACCTATTTTTGAATGCACTGACTCTGATTTTCCATTTAATTAATAATTCTCACAGTTTAAAATGCATCTTTTTTATGATTTATGGAAAAATTTACTAGTAAAGCATGTACTGCTGTTTCTAAGGAGTCTAAGTACAAACAAGTATCTTTGAAGTGCTGTGTCAAAGTGGTAGGGCTGTTTCATCAACAATTAGCCTTCTGTTTGCTGAAAATAGAGTGATGTATAATACGTTAGAGTGTTTTTATAACCTCCATTCTTTTAAACTAATAAGGGTAAATTTTTATACCTTTCTGCATAGAGGTATATATTTATTTGCCCTGGATATGCTTAGTTAGGGCTTTTTACATAGCTATAATAATATTTTTAATACGTATTACATTAAATATATTTTTGTTCTACTCAGATGCTTTGATAACATGCAGTTATAATATATATACCTATCTTATCTGCAGTATTTTCAGCAGCACAAAATGTTGGACATTCTTTTCGCTGTTTGAGTCATTTCATCTTTCATTGTTCTTTGTTCTGTGGGAGACTGAGTATCTGCTTAACCCATTGTGGCAAGCATTTTTGTGAATCTCCCAGTTTTTTGTGATTGCAGTTGTACTGTTACACTTGAACAAATATATTTATGTAGCTCTCTTACATCCTGACCGTGTCCTTTTATGAACAAATAACATATGTGAACTTGAGGTCAGTGGTCCTTCAGAGTAAAGCCCCAACATTCCTGACTGTGGAAATTTTATGCTAACTACAGATTTAAATACTATGTTTTCCTTTATCATATTCCCTGAGAACATGCCTCAGTATGCTGTATGTAAGTAGCATGCTCTGTTGTGCCCAGTCTAGTCTGAATGTCATGAGATTTGGGTTAATATTGGTTTTGCTGTATTAATTCAGTGTGTTTGCCTAACTGTGACACTATAGTGACTCATTTTAAATATATATGAATGAGATTCTCATATTGGAAATGAGTAGTGATAGGTGTCTTAGCAAATGGGCATTAAAGAAACCCAAACTACATGATGCCTGCATTCAACTGAAGGCAGGCGTCTCTTCTATATGTTTATTATTCTCAATTTCTTCTTGTGGAGAAAAGGAAATATTCTGGTTGGAATAATGCTAATCTTAAATCCTCCTCAAACCTGATTTTTCTACTAAACCAAGGATAGTTAGATTTATCTTTTTTTGCAGAATTGCCACCAGCATTGCAATAAACATCTGGATGTACCTGGCAGACCCACGGATATGCAGGGGCTTATCTAACAATGGCTATTATTCAGAAGGAATAAAGGCCAAAGACCTAATTGAATGGAACATAATTTATTTTTAATTTAAGTTTATTTACCAGGGTAAAAATTAGAAGTATTCTAATTCTGAAACAACTCTGCTAAAGGGCAACATGTTTTTAGTGCATTTTCAACACATTAAACCATTAAGAACCTTTTAAAATTGCAAACATTAAAAGGGCATAAAAAGTATTTTCCCTATTAGACTGCAAACATAAATGCTTTGCTTTGGATCACATCACACTATGCATAGGATGGGAATACATTAGCAATGTCTTTTTCTTATAATATAGTCAACCCCTTCCTTATAGGTGTCCAGGCCCCAGAGGTTTTGAAGTTAAATCTGAAATCCTGCTGCCTTTAAACACTGATTTAGCACTTTCCCTGGGCCTAAACCCTAAGGTGATGGCAGTGGGAGCCAGTAAGTAGGCCTACTTGAGCAATTCTGTAGAGAGGCCTCTAAAAGGCCTTCTATCTGAAGCGCCTCTAAAGAAGTATGGACAAATGGAGATGACTGTTCTTAGAATTATTCAGTGACTCTCGCCGTGTTGTGATAGCTCTCTGGAAGGTGTCAAGAAGGCTCTTGGCTGTGAAAAATGAGCATGCTAACCATACTTCTTAGCTTCCTTCAGGCTTGTTTGTGAAATCTTATAGGCAGCACCTGTGTAGCTTTGATTAAGCTGAGGAGGTAGAGAAAATCAATAGAAAGAGGTGGAGATTGCCAGGCAGTGACTTGTGGCCTAGCCCTGCCATCCCTCTGACAAGCCATTGAACACTGAGAAGAATGAGAAAACCATTTCAGGCTATGTTTTGTGTGTCAGTTAGAAGCTTGACCAGATTTCTTGTTCTAGTGCTCTGATGCCATCAGTCCCTGTCAGGGGATTTTTCTCTGAGAAAAACATGATTGTGATTAATACCAGTCCTTGATGAGCACCAGCTACATATGTGAGTATGGTCCTACGCCCCCAGGATGTGTGAGGATGCCTCCACTTCCTGCACCAGTGTCTTCTAGAAAAAGGAAGACATCTACTAAATCTTCTTTGGACACTTTTTAAAGAGACCCTGGCCTATCTAAATCTTTTCCCCCAGTGCCTCTTGGCTTTTTGGCTAAGATCACATCTCAGTCTTTTCCCCAAATCTCTTACATATTTAGCAAGAAAAAAAATAGATAATGAGATGATTAATTTTTTATTAGATCCAAATGCCTTAATTCTTTATCACATTTATAGCACAGTGGAGTTGTATTACATGGCCTTTATGTTATCATTTATAGTACACTGGGACCCCAGGCATAATCAATAAACACAGCATACTTATGTTTTGTGAATGGACTTGGAGCATAATTGACTCATAAAAGCTTGTATTTTTGTCATTGCCTTTGTGAACATTCAGAGGAGACAGAGTTCTACTGGGAAGCTTCTTTTACTTTACAGGCTGACCCACTTGGTATGAGTGCTGGTTCTGGCACAAATAATTAACCATCCTCAACAAATTGCTTAACCTTCCTACATTTAGTTTCCTAATAGTTCTAGTCTGTTTTTATTAATATCTTCTTCATAATGCTACTGGGAAATTATATATGCTAATGTATGAAAACTGGTTAGCAGAGTTCTTGGTACCTGGTGTTCCCTGAATTCTAAGTAAGTTTACTGTTAAATACTGATCAGATTACAAAATTAGGTTTGGTTACAACCAAGGTTATATGCTACTATGATAAAATCTTCCAGTAGGACTTTTAAGCTGAATGGGTTGGATTTCATTTGACACACACAGAAGTTACAGTTTGCTTTATAAGTCGAATAAAAAATACATATGCGTCCTTAAACTAATGCCAAAAATGATCACATGTTCACAGGAACTTGGGAGAACTTTTCGTTTTGACTCTTTCAAGTGCTGTCAGGATAGAAAACAGCATAGTAATTTAGGGTCACAGTGCTGCAGGGTGACAAAGAAAATAGAATAACTGGGAATGCTATATTTTCATGGTTTTCTGTGATTGCAATTAATAGTAATATGATGAGTGTTTTTGACACTTTTAAGCCTTTGGAGGATTCTGTCCTAAACTCTAACATCTCTAAGTTTGTCCAGAATTCATAAAACTTTGCCAAGTTTAGTTAAAGAATTAGGGCTGAGGTATCCTGGGGAATATTTCCATTGTGCTCATTTACACACAGATCTCAAGAAGTTAGAGGACCCTTGTAGAATGAAATTGGAGATGGGATCCTCATACTGTGGACCTAAGGAATCGAAGCACACAGGTAAAATTGTCCACTCTGAGGACTCCTGAGGCCAGCCTTACATGTTTTCTGTGACCCTGGCCCAAGATCAGAAACAGCTAGTCTCAGGACAGTCTTTGTCTTCAGAACATTTTAGGAAACGTTCATTCTTGATTCACTAGGTATGTTATGTGCCGTGCCTGGATCTCAAATGCAGCATGTCCAAAGTCAACATTATGTGTTGGGAAACAGATGGATTATTTCTTGACTTCATTTGTCCTCTGTGCTTCTTTCTGTTCATTTGCCTCTCAGCAGGCACAGATTCATTCTCTTATCAAACCAGCTCTCAGTTCATTCGGCCCCTTGATGTGAATGTCAACTCACTGGGACATATCCTGTGGAATTTGACTTCCAATGAGAACTTACCGATTTAATCTGTAAGGATAATGCCACTCTTGCTTTTAAAAACCAAATAAGAAGTAAAATAAATGAGAGCTAAAACTTGAGTAGTAATAACAAAAGATTATGAGAGCTTGATAATGTCACAATTTTAGTTTATAAGGGCTATGTCTGTGTAACATTTTTTATGAATTAATTTTAAGAATATAAAGAACTGGTAATTACTTTACCTATTAGAATAAATTGTAAGTTAATAGAACACTTTAAAAATGAATAATGCATATACAGGAAATTTAAATTATAAATACAAGAAATTTTATTAGGAAATATGGTTATGCCTATTATTAAAATAAGAAAGATAATAGAACTATTTGATACCAAAATTACTGATCTTCCATTCATGCTACTACCCTTGTAGAATGAGTCATATAAGTAATATAATTATTCAGGTAAAATATTTCTGTTGGCCAAATAGCAATATTTCTTTCCTGCAGATCTAGACAAGTGACTATAGCACATTTTATAGTTGACATTGGAAACCCTTTCTAAATAATTTCTTAAGAAATAAATTATCATTAGAAAAGATATGTTAAGTATATTTCTGCTAACTATTATATATTGCTATTTCACTTTTCTTTAGCTAGGCTATATTGCTCCTAATTTGAATCAAGAATTCATCATAAATAGCATTTTGCTTGTTTTATATCTTGTTAATGGTCTATTTTAATTACTAAAGTCATAGATGTATAAAAGAAGGCAAAAACTATAGAAGTATATGATGAAAATGTTAATAGAGTTCCTCCTCTTTCTTCCAGTTCCTTTCCTAGGGATAATTATTGTTCATTCTTTTGTGTTTATTCTTTAGTGTCTCTATCTAAGCTCAACTAGATGTATAAATATCAATAAATGTCCTCAGTTTCTCTTTAATGAATTCTAACAACATGGGATTATATTGTACATGTTATTCTGCAACTTGTTTTCACATCTGTCAGTATTCCCTCTAGAGTCTAGGTGGTAGGTAGGTCGATTGACTAATGATTTAACCCATTCTTATTAGTAGCTGTTAATTATTCTGTAATATGAATAACCTCATTTAGTTAGCCCTTCTTCTCTTGATGGGTAGCAAGGTTGTTGTTCACTACTAAGTTTATTTTTATACTTAGATATTTAATCAGTTATATTCTGGTCAAAAGGTTTGAGGAGACTACAGGACCTGGGAGACTGCTGGGTTAGGCGCCTTTCTTTTAATGATGCCAAGGGTCATTTCTCACCTTTGGATGTTGTGTGATGTGGTACCTGGCAATATGACAGGTGTCATGCGACCACTATGAAAACTGAGTAGATATAACTGAATTAAAATGGCTTTTACACCTCATTCTGGTTTGCTTCATTTGACCATTCATTTATTAATGCAGTCAACTATTTATTGAGGATCTGTTATTTGTTGGGTACTGTTCTAGGCTTTGAGGATACAGTGGAGGGCAAAACAAATGAGAACTTTGCCCTCCTGGGCATGGCTTTCCGATTTCTTAAGTTCTCCACTGGTTTGCAAGGCATGCACATATTTACATGAATCAAAACTTACAGAGATCCCCAGAGCAGCAGGGAGGAGGTTCTGAAAGTCAATACAAACATTAGGACAGACAGGAACATCACAAATAAATTGTTTAATCAGGATATTTTGGACTGAAAGTACATGAGCCCACCTATATAAGCTAACAGTTAGGAAATTTGTTAACTTCTATTAACAGGAAGTCCCGAGTTAAGTCAGACTTCATAGTTTGTTGATTTAGTAGCTCAGTAATATTACCAGGGACATGGGTTCTCGCCAAGTCTCTGCTCAATTGAGATTTGTAGATCTCTGCTTCAAGCCAAGGCTGGTTCTCTTCATGGTGATAAGGTGATATTTAGAAGCAACTAGGGAAGCATGCTTTGTTGGCATCTAACAGAGGAGAGAGAAGAATATTTTCCCAGACATAGACTGTAACTCCTTTCTTTCTAACTTTTAGGCCAATTAAGGACCAATAATAACAAGGAGTACATTCTCAAACTTCAGTGTACTTTAGTGTTGAGAATCTATGAGAATCACCTGGAGGACTTGTTAACCAACATAGATTGCTAGCTCTTATCCCTGAATTTATGATTCAATAGGTTTGGTTCAGGAATTCACTTTTTTTAAAGATTGTGGGGTACAATTCAGGGTTAGGTATTCAAATGGTAATTGTGTAGGTAAAGCTGGGGCCTCACTTTGATCCCCACTTCACCTTGTTTGTGATCAGGTACCCTTATTGATGACATGTACCTCTCCCCACACCCCACAGCAGTTTCGCACTACTGCCAGTCCCTTTCTTAAAGTATTATGATAATTGTTCAGGGTCCACTTATGAGTAAGAACATGTGGTACTCAGTTCTTTGTTTCTGTGATAGATCACTCAGTATTATAGACTCTAAGTCCATCCAAGTTGCTACAAAGTTCATAATTTTGTTCGTCTTTATGGCTGCACAATATTCCATCATGTATACGTATCACATTTTTAAAATCCAGTCCTCTTTCAATGGGCAGCACAGTTGGTTCCGTGTTTTTGCTATTGTGAATAATGCAATAAACATGCATCTTTTTCATAGAGTAATTTGAGTACTTCTGGGTATATTCCCAGAAGAGAGATTGCAGGGTCATATGGAAGGTCTATTTTTAGATGTTTTAGGAATCGGTAAGCTGTTTTCCACAGAGATTGCATTAGTTTACACTCTCATCGACAGTGTTGAAGTGTTTCCTTTTCCTCACATCCTCTCCAGCATGTGTTGTTTTTTGAATTATTGATGATGGTCAGCCTGACTGGAGTTGGGTGGCGTCTCAGGGTGGTTTTAATTTGCATTTTTTTGATAATTAATGAGGCTGAACATTTTTTCATTTTTCTGTTGGCTGCCCATATGTCTTCTTTTGATAAGTGTCTATTCATATATTTTTTCCACTTTGTAATAGGACTGTTTGTTTTTTTTCTTTTCAGCATGTTTGAGTTCCTTGTAGATCATAGATGTTGGCCTTTGTCAGATATACAGTTGGCAAATATTGTTTCCCATTCTGTGGGTTGTTTCCCCACTCTCTTGGTGGTTTATTTTTCTTGCAGAAGTTTTTCAGTTTGATGAGGTCCCACTTGTCCATCTTATCTCTTATAGGGTGGGCATTTGGGGTTTTGATCAGGAATTGATTGCCAGTTCCAATTTTCATAAGGGTGTCTCCTGCATTTTCTAAGGTTCTTATAGTTTGAGGTTTTACATTTAGGTCTTTGATCCATTTAGAGTTGATTTTTGTGTATGGTGATAGGTGGAGGCCTTGTTTTAATCTTCAGCATGTAGTCAGTCAGTTTTCCCAGCACCATTTACTGAATAGGTTCTCCTCTCCCCAGTGGTTGTTGGTGAAGGCTTTGTTGAAGATGAGAAGGTTGAGAAATTAAAGTTTTGCTTCTGGAATCTCTTTCCTGTTCCATTGCTCTATATGCCTGTTTTTGTACCAATACCAAGCTATTTTGATTATTGTAGCCTTATAATAAAGTTTAAAGTCTGGAAGTGTGATACTTCCCATTTTGTTTCTTTTGCTGAGGATCCTTTTGGTTATTCGTGGTTGTTTATGTTGCCATATGAGTTTCTGTATTGTTGTTTTCAGGTCTGAGCAGAATGATGCTGGTAATTTAATGGGTATGGCATTGAATCTGTAGATTGCCTTTGATAGTATGGACATTTTAACAATGTTGATTCTTCCTATCCACGAGCTTGGAATATTTTTCCATTTGTTTGTGTCATCTTTGATTTCTCTTAGCAGTGTGTTGTGGTTTTTGTTGTAAAGGGCTTTCATTTCCCTGGTTAGGAAGATGCCAAGGACTGTCTTCCTTCCTTCCTTCCTTCCTTCCTTCCTCCCTCCCTCCCTCCCTCCCTTCCTTCCTTCCTTCCTTCCTTCATTCCTTCCTTTCTTTGTGGCTATTGTGAATGGGATTGTGCTTTTTATTTGGGCTTCTGTTTGTCTATTGTTGGTGTATAGGAATGCAACTGTCTTTCACACATTTTTTTATACCCTGAGACTTTGCCAAAGTCCTGTATCAGTACAAGGAGGTTATTGACAGAGTCTCTTGGGTTTTCAAAGTATCAGATCATATTGTCTACAAGGAGGGATAACTTAACTTCCTCTTTTCCTATTTGGATACCCCTGGTTTCCCTCTTTTGTCTGATTGCCCTAGCTAGGACTTCCAAGACTATGTTAAGCAGGAAGGATGAGAGCGGACAGCCTTGTCTTATTCCAGTTTTCAGGGGAAATGATTCCAATCTGTATCTATTTAGCAGTATGTTGGCTGTGGGCTTCTTGTAGATGGCCCTTACTATTTTGAGGTATGTTCCATCTATGCCTAGGTGTTCAATGGTATTTATCAAGAAGGGATGCTGGACTTTATTGAAAGCTTTTTCTGCGTCTAATGTTGTAATCATGTGGTTTTTGTTTTTACATCTGTTGATGTATTTAATTAGGTTTATGGTCTTACAGATATTGAACCAGCCCTGCATCCTGGGGATGAAGCCTACTTGTTCATGGTAGATGATTTTTGGGATGTGTTATTGGATCTGATTTGCTAGAATCTTGTTGAGAATTTTTCCATCTATGTTCATCAAGGATATCGGCCTGTAGTTTTCTTTCTTTGTTAGATCTTTACCCGGTTTGGTATCAATGTGATGTTAGCATCGTAAAATGATTTGAGGAGAGTTCCATCTTTATTGATTATCTGAAAGTCTTTCAATAGGATTGATATCAACTCCTCCTTGTATGTTTTTTAAAATTCTAATGAAAAGTCACCTGGTTCAGGGTTTTTGTTTTTTTTTTTGTAGGCAGTTTTCTTATGAGAAAGTCAATTTCCTTCGTTGTTATTGGTCGATTTAGGGTCTCAATTTCTTCTTGTTTCAACCTGGGGAGGTTGTGTGATATCAGAAAATCCTCCATTTCATTTGGGTTTTCAAGTTTGTTTCCAGACAAGTGTACATAGTAATCTCTGATAATCTTTTGTATTTCTTTGGAGTCAATTGTGACTTGCTCTTTTGCATTTGTGATTGTGTTTATTTGAGTTTTTCACTCTTTTTCTTGGTCTTTCTGGCTGGGGTTCATACATTCATAAATACTGTTTATCCCTTCAGAGAACCAGCTTTTTGTTTCGTTGATTTTTTTCTATTATATTTCTGTCTTCTATTTCCTGTATTTGGGCTTTTATTTTGGTGATCTGGATTCTTTTGATGAATTTAGGGTTTTGGTGGTCTTGCTCTTCCAGATCCCTTAGGTAGGCTGTTAACTTGTGTTGTTTCCATTTTCTTCGTTTGTGTTTGTAGAGATAGGAATTCCTTTCTTAGTACTGCTTTCATGGCATTCCAGATATTTTAGTAAGATATTTCTCCATTTTCATTTGTTTTTAGGAATCTTTTAATTTCTGTTCGGATTTCCATGTTGATCCAGGAGTTGTTCAGCATCATGCTGTTTAGTGCCCATGGCTTTGTGGGTTTTGGGGGACTTTTTTTGGTGTTGATACTTATTTTTATTCCACCATGGTCTGAGAAAGGTGTATGGCAGTAATTCAATCTTACAAAATGTGTTTATGTTTGATTTATGGCTGAGGATGTGGTTGATCTTAAAGTACATTCCATGTGGTGATGAATAGAATGTATATTTCATGGTTGTGGGGTGGAGTGTTCCATAAGTATCTAAGTCCATTTGGTCAAGCATCAAATTGAGGTTCCAGATCTTCTTGTTGATTTTTTGCCTTGATGATCTGTCTAGGGTTATTAGTGGGGGTACTTAAGTTCCCAGCTATGATAATGTTAGAGTTAATATCTTTTTGTAATTTATCTAGAAGTTGCTTTATGAAAGTTGGTGCTCCCATGTTGGGTGCATATACTTTTATGATGGATATTTTCTTATTGATGGATTGAACCTTTTATCATTATGTAGTGACTTTCTGTATCTTTTAAATTTTTTGATAGCTTAAAGGATGTTTTGTCTGATATTAAGATTGCAACTTCTGCTTTCTTTTGTGTTCCATTCCCTTGAAAATTTGTTTTCCGTTGTCTTACTTTGAATCTGTGAGTGTCCTTTCTGGTGAGATGAGTCTCCTGGAGATAGCATATTGTTGCAATATGTTTTTTTATCCAGTTTGTCATTCTGTGTCTTTTCAGTGGTACATTTAGTCCACTCACATTCAGGGTAATTATTGAGATGTGAGAGTTCATCCCTGTCATGAGGTTCTTATAGAATTTGTTGTTTGTTTGTTTGTTTGTTGGCTTTCTTTTGATTTTGGGGTTGATTTATGTGTATTTTCAATCTTTTTCCTGCATTCTTGGAAAGGGTGTGATTATTATTTTTTTTTTCTTCTGTGTTTAATATTTTTCTTAAGTGTGTCTTTTAGAGCTGTTCTGGAGGTGGTGTAAACTCTTAGGGATTGAATGTTTAGGAAGGATTTTAATTCTCCATTGCTGATGAAACTTAGCTGAGCTGAGTAGGAAATTCTTGTTTGAAATTGTTTATCATTGAGAACTTTGAAAATTGGACTCCAATCTCTTCTAATCTGAAGTGTTTCTGAAGATAAGTCTTCTGCTATTCTTTTTTTTTGAGTTGGAGTCTCACTCCGTCACCCAGACTGGAGTGCAGTGGCCGCTGCCGACCACTGCAACCTCAACCTGCTGGGCTTCCGCAATACTTCCACCTCAGCCTTCCAAGTAGCCGGGACTACAGGCACATGCTGCCATGCCCAGCTAATTTTTTGATTTATTGTAGAGATGAGGTCTCGCCAAGTTGCCCAGGCGGGTCTCAAACCCGCAGGCTCAGGCAATTCACTCACCCCAGCCTCCTAAAGTGCAGGATTATAGGCTGAGCCACCGAGCCCAGCCTATCTTCTGCTATTCTAATTGGTCTCCCTGGTAGATAGTCTGACCTTTCTCTCTTGCTGCCTTTAGGTTTTTTTCTTTTATTCCTACTTTGTGTAAGCAAATTACTATGTGTCTAAGAGTTGATCCTCTCATTTGATGTCTTGCAGGGATTCTCTGACTCTCTTGTGTTTGAATGGTCACATCTCTGATGAGAAGAAGGAAGTTTTCTTGGATAATTTCCTGCAATGTTTGTTCCAGGGTGGTCTCTGTCTATCTGCCTCAAGGATTCCAATTAATCTTAAGTTTGACCTCGTGGCATAATCAATCATCTCTTGAAGGCTTTGTTCTGTCTTTTAAAGCTTCTTTTCTATGTTTTTAATAGTTTGGATTAGTTCCATATTTTGGTCCTCAAACTCTGAAATTCTTGCTTCTGCTTGGTTAATTCTACTTTCCATACTTATCAGTTTATTTTGTATTTCATTTACTATATTCTTTACTCCCATTTTCTCAGTTATCAACTCCTTCATTCTTTCCTCTTGTCTCTCCTCATTTCTATTTATTTTCACTATTATTATCTTTATATCTGGGTTTGTGGTTTGAGACCAGTTGTTCTGGGGGCTCTTCATAGTTTGAGTTCTGAAGTTTGTATTCTGAGTTGTTGACTTCTCAGGGGTCTATATGGGACCTGTGTTCTTCCATTGGTTCTTCTTCATTTGTGAAGGTTTTCCTCTATTGTTTAATTCTGTTGTTCAGTCATGGGGGGATAGCTTTCACTTTTGTTTACTCAATCTCCTATTCTTCTTTATGTAGATCCTCTGGATTTGTTCAATTTTGAAATCAGACCGGGGTTGGGGACTGTGCTTTTTATAGTTTTGAGATTTGATTAAGGGAGAACTGCGGTTCAGAAGCTATGTGCATATCCCAGTATCAGTTGACAGGTGTGTGGGCCCCCTGAAACCCACTTCCCACCGCCTTACAGTCTGTCCATATGGTGGGGATGTATATTTGCCCCCCGACTTGTCTGCTGCTGCCACTGCTGCCAGGTCTCTCACTCAAATCAGATATGTCTGCGCCTAGGCCAGCATGGGGGAGGGCATCTATCTTTCTGTGTCTGATGGTCTATCCCAGAAGGGTACGGTGATAGCCTCTAGGTCTCAGGTTGGAGGCTGGACAGAGCTGGGCAGGGTAACGCAGGTCTCTCTGCCCAGTTCTGGGACAGAGAAAATGGTGGTGGCCAGCATCTCCTCACTGACAGCAGGGCTCAATTCCATATTTCCTTGTTGTGCCTTCTCCATTGTTCCTGCTGCTAGCTCCCAGCCTGTTACCACAGGTGGTGGTGTGAACCAGGTGCCAGATACTGAGGAGCAGCAGATCTCGGCTACCTCCTCCCAAGGGACCCCAGAGAATGGCAGATGATCCTGCATGCCAGGGACTCTGAACTCAGGGCAGTGGTGGGTTACAGTCACCTCCAGAGGAGAGCCCCAGGTGCTTAAACCCGAGTCTTCCCTCAGATGAACTTTCACTCACCCGCTGGCACACACCCACTCACACAGTCTTTATGGACACTCACTTTTGCAGAGATTCTCACACTCTGACCAGTTCCCTCATCATCTTACCTCAGTTTCTTTCAGGAATTCACATTTCTAACAAATTCCTGAGTGATGATGATCTTGCTAGTTGACAACTACTGATTTGGGGTGATGAAGATGCACCTTGTACCACACACCTACTAGAATGGCCAAAATCCAGACCACTGGCACACCAAATGCTATTGAGGATATGGAGTACTAGAAGTTTGGTTTATGGCTAGTGAGTGTGTAAAATGGTACAAATTCTTTGGAAGACAGCTTGGCAGTTTCTCGCAAAATGAAACATGTTCTTAGCATACCATCAGTAATTTGGCGTTTACTCAAAGAATTTGAAAACTTATGTCCACATGAAAACTTCCACACTAGTGTTTATAGTGGCTTTATTTGTAGTTGCCAAAACTTGTAAGCAATGAAGATGTCCTTCCGTAGGTAACTGGATAAGCTGTGGTACATCCAGACAATATAGTATTCAGTGTTAAAAAGGAATGAGCTATCAAAAGACATGGAAGAAATTTAAATGCATATTAAGAAATGAAAGATGCCAATCTGAAAATGTTACATACTGTATGATTTCAACTACAGTCATATATCACATAGTGACATTTTAGTCAATGATGGACCCCATATACAATGGTGGTTCCATAAGATTATAATGGAACTGAAAAATTCCTATCACCTAGTAATGTTGTAGCCTTCCTAATGTCCCAGTGCAGCACATTACCTTTTCTACATTTAGATATACTTAGATACACAAATACATACCATTGTGTTCTGATGGCCTACAGTATTCAGTAGCATGCTGCACAAGTATAACATAGAAACAATAGACTGTATTTATCATATAGCCCAGGTGTATAGTAGGCTATACCATCTAGGTTTGCCTAAGTATACTCTATGATGTTCACATAGTGACAAATTTGCATAACATATTTCTCAGAATGTATCTCTACCTTAAACAACACTATGAATAAACATGATATTCTGAAAAAGGCACAACTATGGAGGCAGTAAAAAACCTCAGGGATTGCCAGAGATAAGTGGGGAGGCAGGGTTGACTAGGCAGAGCACATTTGATTTTGTTGGATGCAAGCCATTATTCATATGTCCAAACCCATAGAATATATAACACCAAGAGTGAATCCTAATGTAAACTGTGCTCTTCAGGTTATAATGATGGGTCATTGTAGGTTCATCAGGTGTAATGAATGCACTCGTCTGGTATAGTATGTTGATAATGTGTGGGAGACTATGTATGTGTGGTGGCAAGGGATATGTGCTAAATATTACGAGAGAGAGAGAGAGAGAGAGAGAGAGAGAGAGAGAGAGAGAGAGAGAGAGTGAGAGTTGGGTCCGGGGATGGGATGAGGCATCCCTGAGCCACAAGGTGTATAGAACTAAATGATTTAATAAAACCAAGGATTTGGGGAACTACTGGGAAGGAAGAGAAAGGAAGCCATAAAGAGCATGAGACTCAAGAGAATTAATTCAAGAGAATGAATGCTGGATATGCAACTAACAGTGGCTAGTATACAAGTTGGTATGAATTAAATATAATATTTAGAGACAAATGACTGTTGAGAAATTGAATTAGCTGTATTTCTGATCTTGAGTAAATGCATTCAGGTTTGTACTGTCAATCAGAATTGAAATCTTCAAAGAAACTTGCTTTTGATTTATTTTTTTAAAGGTTGATTTTTAACAGGGCTATTAAAAGATTCAACTTTGAGAATCAATTGGAAATCCATTCCTTATACATATCACAGATCTAACCTTAGGTCCAGTTATAATGTGAGAAATTTACAATACCTGAATTGTTTTGAGGGTTTTGGGGTGCACTTCTCCATGGGTCTCTCTTACTTGTGCACATCTTAAAGTAGAGGTACTGATGACCTTCATTCTGGGCTAGTGCACAGCCTTGGAAGATAGAGGTAGTATCACTTTGGAGCATAGGACAAACTTTCTTACTGTCAAGACAATGTCCTTCTTTGGAGCAACGAGTAGACAGGATTGCTTACTGCTCATAATAAAAGATTTGGTTTCCTATACTCAGCATTCTTCAGCTATGACACAAACCGAATTTACATGTAGCATACACTTGAATTCCTCTGTGTTTACCTGTGGGACTTCAAGGGCAGGAGAAACTAGCAAGAACATGAAGCTCACATATTTGCTGTGATGTCAGTTACTGAGTCCTTTGTCTCTGACCCAGAGCTCCTGCCTTCTGCCAGCATCCATGAAACTGTGGCAGACTAACTTTTAGGCTTGGAAATTAATGCAAATCTCGGGTCCATCACAGTTTTTGACAGAGTATACTTGAAAGAAAAAACAATTGACTTATTTATAACATCATGTAACTCCTAAATTTTATTGTCTGGAAAATGGAGGCCTGAAATACTGAAACAACTTGTACAAATGTGCAGCATGTCTGTTTACACATGTGCTCAGTGAGTTCACTGATGCAAGGCGCTTCAGAACCGGTATCTGATACTGTTAGGGCATTTTGCTTCACTAAAAAACCAGCCTCTGTGAGTCAAGCCTACAGCCCTGGTTTAGGATTGATTTAAGGATGTGAATGAACAATAAGAATCTCTCATTTCAAGACAGAACCAGGTACAACGGACATAAACTGAGTGGGGTGGTTAGCTGTATATAACATATAGATATACAGAGTTGCTCAACACTAAGAGATAAGATCCACCAAAGTCATTTAGCTGTAATTCTACTGAGACCGAGAATGTAAGATTAGTTTACCTTCTCCATTATTTTTCTATTTGTTTGCTTGTTACTACAAACAATTTATTTTAAATTACAAAATGGGGCTCTATTTGAGCACTGAGTATTAAATGTGCCTCCTGGCTCAAAGGGTATGCAGACTTAGTAAGGTGGTCACATTAGTTGTTTTGTCTGCAAGCAAGCTATCATGTCAGAGAGGCCATTGTGCTGCTTTAGGAAGTGTATGTTAGTAACACTATCTCGGTTTGACACGTTGGCATATATCTTTTTTTCTGTAAAGGGAGTTTGTTTTTTTTTTGGTGATACTTTGAAATTATTACTCTAGGTCTATACTTTTTCAGTATTATAGATGACCTGTATTACATAATAATAAGTCTCAGCTTTAATTATTTAAAAAACATATATCATAATATTAAGGTTAGATAGTAAACATTCTGAAGTCTGTGAGCATGTGACAGAGTGTCATATAAATTCCAATACTATTTCTTGACTTTTTTTTTATTTTTAAACTCAGAATTGCCTAGAGCGACCTTTGAAAAACAGTGCTTCATTGTGGAAGCTGACAGATGTTGGGTCTGGGCTCCCCACCTGTGTTTTCACTGAGCCACAGGCCTGTGGCAAAGAAAATGGAATGTTGCCTGGGTGACCTTATCTATAAGCTAGGTCTTTAATTTCATTGCTGGCTATATTGAAGCTGTAGCTGTTGCCAAAGTGTCTGAAAACAAAAGTGAGGGCAGAGAGATTATTTCTGAGGATGATCTGTGTCTAGCCAACAGAGGAAATCACTGACCTGCCATTGTAGAGTCCTTTGTTCTGACTGCCATTGTCTGACCCTGTCTAAGTATATAAAACACAGACATTCCATTCTAGGATAGAATCATGGAGTTTCTAAGAATGATATCTAAGGAGGTCAGCAATATAGGTTACTATGTGTATAAAATTATTCAGGATATGAGATGCATAAATTCCAATAGTTGGTAATTTATTATTCTTCCTGATAAACTTTGGACTAATCTGTTGGACATCTTTGGAAACATTTTTAGAAAAGTGGATCTAAGCATTTCTCTTGGGCAGATTGTGAATCTGAGGAGTTTCATTTGAGATAAATGGTTAACATGTTACGTGATGCAATTTTTAATCTAAATGAAAAATATTTCAGTTAAGTCTCCTTTTCCCAAAGATACTATAGAGCCTATAATGTGATTTTGCATTACTTATCTTTTTACAGCCATTTATTCTCAGAAAATGACATTATTTTGAGTAAGTCATAGCAGAAATGAAATATAAACTCATTGAGACTACAAAAGCACAGGCTCTGTTGTCTTAGTGTTGTGCTAAGTGTCTCCTAGTCACTTTGCAGTCTGCTGTCAGAAGTGTGGAGGGGACACAAGAGAAGCCTGGGCTGGGTGCTAGGAAGCTGAGGGATAGGTTGTACTGGCATTTCCTTTGTAGCATTTTTGGATGCATATCCTCTTTCTGAAGAACTAGAACAAGGGACCAGCTTACCTCTTCCCTAGGTTGAACCCTTGGTGCCCACATCTCTGTGGCTCTGCCCAGCCCAGCTCTCACTCCTGATATCCAGGCATACTATATCCTGGACATTCCCTCATGGACTCGCTGGGCATCTCTAACTCTCATCCCTCAAATGCAACCGAACCTCTTACTCCTGCCTAGCAGCCTTCCCCCTCTTTCCCAGTTCTACCAAAAAAAAAAAATTGTTTTCTGCTAGGGTCTCTTAGCTGAATATATACTTCCACAAACTGCCCACTCCTTCTGGTCAAAAACCCATGAGTCACCCCTGACCCTTTCCACTACTTCACCTCCTACAAAGAATCCATCACTAAATCCTACCCTTTCTCTTTCCTCGATGTCTCAGTGATTAGGAAGTTAAGTTTCTCTGTGAAGCCACAAGTTTCCCTGAGCCTAGCTTCTACCACCCCCATGACTCCTTGTTGCTCCTCATTCCAAAGTCCTTCTGTTCCCCTCCAGAGTTTCTCTACCCTATAGTCAGAGAAATTTTTATTATTTTATTTTATTTTATTTTATTTTTAGAGACAGGATTTCTCTCTCTTGCCCAAGCTGGAGTGTGCAATGGCATGATTATGGCTCAAGGCAGACTTGAACTTCTGGCTTCAGCCTCCCCAGTAGCTGGGACTGCAGGTGTGCACCGTGCCAGACTGTTTTAAAAAAGTTGTTTTAGAAACAGAATCTTGCTATGTTACCCAGGCTGAACTAGAACTCCTGGCCTCAAATGGTCCTCCTGCTTTGACCTCCCAAAGGGCTGGGATTCAGTTATGTGCCAGACCCTCAGAGAGCCTTTTAAAATGCAAATTCAGTCATACAATTTCTAAGCAAAAGCAGACAGTGACATACAAATTTCTTAACAAGCAGCTCTGCCCCTGGCCTACTTCCTGTTTCTCCATGACTCTCCTCACAATCAGACATGCTAAATGTTGATTTTGCATGTCAATCTGTCTCCCTCCACTAAAGCATGAGTTGGGTGGGCAGAGCTTTTGCTCATGTCCACTGGGCTTGGGCCATGGAAGGCACTCAGGGACTAGGAATGAGCAGCTAGTTCACGTTCCCCCACTGTCTGACTCTGCCCCCTCCCCAGTATCTCCCCTCATTTTTCCCTTTGCTCTCTCAGCCTCAGCTTTATTGCTTCTTTTGTTTTCTTGAGATCAAGCTTCTGTTTCCTGCCTAAGAAGCACCAAGAAGGTGAAACCACCCCCCATCCCCACAATATTCTTCCACCCCTGCCCTCCCCTTCACTCTTGGCTTAAATATCCCTCCGCTGGGAGGTTTGCCCTAAACTATCTGTGGACTACAAAGCCATGCATTCCCTTATGGTTATTTTCTAAACCCCTGATCTCTCTGCCATCCTGGAAGCCTGGAGTCTTTAGGAACCATGTCTGTCTTGCCAAATGCACACACAGTACCTAGTCCAGTGTGGAGTTTCAACAAACATTTCAGAGGACAAATCCATGTGATTCAGAGTGTGGAATGGTACTTAGTAGTGATTAGTAGTAATTTTTTTCTCCACAGAACCACTTATGTCAGTTGAAGCAGGAGGCAGTTAATCTAATCCTCTTCCTGTCCCCACTTTGCTTTCCCCCCCGATCTGCCCATTGAAGCTGACCCCCACACTTGCTGGGAAGGAGTAGCTGTCATGTGACAGGACTGAAGTACTGAAGTATATATGAGTCTTAAGCATGTACAGTCACGCATCCTTTACCAGTGGAGCTACATTCTGAGAAATGCATCATTAGGTGACGTTGTCACTGTGCAAACATCATGGAGTGTTCTTACACACCTAGATGGTAGAACCCACTACAGTCAGGCATATGGTATGGCCTATTGCTCATGGGCTATAAATCTGTACAACATGCTACTCTACTGATACTATAGGGATTTATAACATAAAGGTATGTGTACATCTAAACGTAGAAAAGGTACAGTAAAAATATAGCATAAAAGAAAAAAATGGTAAACCTGTATAGGGCACTTATTACAAATAGAGCTCGCAGGACTGGAAGTTGCTCTGGGTGAGTCAGTGAGTGAGTAGTGAGTGAATGTGAAGGCCTAGAACATTACCCTCTTCCAGACTCTATAAACAACTGTACACTCGGGCTACACCGGATTTATTTAAGCATTTTTTCTTCCTTTAATAAATTAATCTTGGCTTGATTTAACTTTTTTACTTTATAAATATTTTAATTATCTTTAACTGTTTAATTCTTTTGTAATAACACTGAACTCGAAACACAAACACATTGTACAGCTGTACAAAAATGTTTCCCTCCTTTATATCCTTATACTATAAGTTTTTTTCTATTTTTAAATTTTATTTATTTTTACTTTTTAGTTAAAAATTAAGACACAAATATATACATGAGCCTAGGCCTAAACTAGGTCAGGATCATCAGTGTCACTGCCTTTCTCCTCCATTTCTTGCCCCACTAGAAGGTCTTCAGGGGCAATAACATGCATCTCCTGTGATAACAATACCTTCTTCTAGAATAGCCCTGAAAGACTTGTCTGAGGCTGATTTACAGTTATTTTTTTGTATAAGTAGAAGGAGTATACACCAAAATAACAATGAAAAGTATAGTCAATACATAAACCAATAACATAGTCATTTACTTTCCTTATCAAGTATTATATACTGTACATAATTAAATGTGCAAGACTTTTATATAACTGGTAGCACAGGTCTGTTTACACCAGCATCTCCACAAGTGTGAGTAACGCATTACATTATGACATTAGGACAGCTACAAAGACTCTAGGTATATGTTCTCAGTCTTGTTATAATCTTACAGGACCACCATCTTATATGTGGTTTGTTGTTGACTGAAACATCATTTATGCAACACATGATTGTCTGTAGTTCTCTGAGTGTTGTTAAAAGTCAGGTTGCTTCGACAAGACTTGTGAGGCTCACATTCAGGACTCAGCAACCTTGACCTGGCTCTTCTGATAGCTTCCATTTCAGTCACTTGAGCACTTTTGCACTTGCCTGAGCACATGATTTTGGCATTTCCTTTCACACCTTCATGCCTTTTCACGTGCTGTTCTCTGTCTCAGAACCCTTGCCTCCTCTTTTCTGTTTGCCAAACACTTAAACTTTCTTATTATAAAGGAAGTAAGAAGGCTTGTCCTAATTACCAGACAAAATCACTGCCCTGCCCCTGTCCTGCCATAGCACTTTGACTATAGGTATTTGTCTCAGATACTATAAATATGTTTTCTGTCTCTGACTTTGTGGTTTGTCTATATAAGACCTTTATCTTATTTCTTTTTATCTCCTGTGCACCAGGGACTGGCATATAATAGGAACCCAGGAAATATTCTGAACATTTAAGTAACTACTCTTACTTCTGTCTAGGTCAGGCTACTTTCTAATTACAATATATTTGTCGGTCTTCTTTGCCACTAACCTTCTTTGAGAAAATCATCTGTGAAAGGTCATTATCAAGTTATCTCAGCACTTATTTAATGTGTGTTTAGCTGCTTTACTGTCACATAAAAACGTGTGGTAGTAAAATAAGGTAATAAAGCTTTCAATAAAAACTCCACTTCCACTCAATATTTAATGATAAAGAGCAAGAGACATTTGAGATTTTCATCCATGATAGTAAATTGATGTTATCAAGGTCGGTAGCTGATCAATTTGCCTTGAAATATTGCTAACTTGATGAATAAAAATGTAAATTGTTAGAATATAGTATGTTCTGGAAAGCGGTATGTTTCAGTATTCTTTATGTAACAGTCTTCAAATAAGGTCAGATATGAAGTAGCCTCATGCTATGAAGCCACCTGGTGTTTCCAAAATAACAAGCACAGTGAAGACTGCTGATCAGCAATCATAATTAATGAAGAAATAAGAAAAATGGGACCACTGATTCATTCTTTAGGGCATTATAGTTTATATGGTACTGCTGCATCCATTTTCCTAACCTCATTAATACCCAAAGTATTATTTGGTAGATCATAGTATCCTCATTTTCTAAGTCAGGAAGCTGAAGTTCAGAGCAGTTAAGTGATATTCTGAGGTTACACAAAGCTTGAATACAATTCCAAATACATCTGACTCTAAGATGGGTTCTTTCTGTAGTGACTTCATTGTTAGGGAACCACAAATTTCAAATTGGTACAAATGTATAAAACATTTAGAAAATCTACCTTCATGATCAATATCAAAGAGTAAACTTCAAGTACTGTCCAGGAGATATGTGAACTCTGAAGAATTGTAGAATTTGGGTATATACAACCCCTACTTTTACCAGTCTTAGCTACCTTTTGAGGAGGAGGGTATATAATGCAAGTAGAAATTCTTTCAGAGTCTGGGACACATTTCTAAAACCTCCACCCCATTATCCCTGACAGTATAAAAGTTTCAGAATTCCACAGGAAGATAAACCTTTATTTCAAAATTGTACTTTGAAGTTTGAATATGAAAGGAGAGCTGTCTAAGGCCCAATGCTCAAATAGATGGACTAAAAACATTTTAAAAAATTTATGGAGAGCTTATCAGAATTTGAAATGAATGTGATAACAGATCCCCCATAGTTCAAGTCCTCAGTACTGTGTAACAGGGTTTAAAGCAGCTTAGCTTAGCCTAACACATACAGGAATCAAAGCCTTTTGTAGGGTTTTGAAATGTGTTTCATTTTCTTGGGAAAGAGAAAAGCAGATTCCTTACTTTTATAGACTTGGTCACCTAGGAATATTTTCAATTCTGTGGTTCTGGTCCACTCTTAGAGTGACACAGAGAAACACAATGAGACTTATTCAAATCTGTGATTGCCAGCTGTTGCCTAGACAGTGTTTCCCATTGCCTCTCAGTGCCAGCTTGAGTCGGCATTGTTTAGATGGAGATTGGAAGCCTGTGCCTGATGTTGAGAATGGCGGATGCACATCCCCAGCCAAGGCTGGTGAATGAAGGTGTCAAGGTTTGTTAGACCTTCAGCAGCAGTGGCTGGTGCAGAGTTACTCAGCATCCATAAGCAACTGCAGAGTGAGATTGAGAACTGAAGTGGTCTAAATTTGACAAACACTTTTAAACTTGGAAAGTATCTTTATACACAGTAGCTTATAGTGGCATTCAAAGTTGGTGTTATGGGCTGAATTATGTTCCCCACAAAGTGAAATGTTGAAGTCCTAGCCTCCACTGCTTCAGATTGTGACTGTATTTGAAACACAGCCCTTAAAGTGATAATGAGGTTAAAATGTCCTAACCCAATATGAATGATATCCTTGTAGGATAAAGAGATTAGGATACAGACATTGTACAGAGGAAAGACCATATGAGGACAAAGGGAGAAGATGGACATTTGCAAGCCACAAAGTAAGGCCTCAGAAGAATCCAATTCTGCCAACACCTTGATCTCAGACTCCTAGTCTTCAAAAACTGTAGAAAATATTCTATTGTTTCAGCCATCTAATCTGTGGTACTTTATTGTGGCAGCCCTAGCAAACTGGTAACCCCAGCAAACTGGTAACCCCAACATGGAGACTGTCAGGTAAACACAGCTCTTCAAGCTTAACTGTATGCCAAAATTTATCTTTATGTTCTTACTCCCTACAATATGCCTCTTGAGAAAAATCTGTAAAAGTTTACACAAACCTTTGTTCAGTTGTATTTAAGGATTATTCTGATAACCAGAGGAAGGTTGACTCAGTTACAGTTGAGTCATTTGAAACTGGCAAAGCCATTGCTAAAGAAACAAGTGGAGAAATATTTATTATCTTTCATTGTCTTAACTTATTAATATTATAAGCTCTTACATCAAAATGCTTCATATGTAATAGACATGAAAGTCAGTGATCAGGGGAAGATTGGTCATGAGTGTTTCTTGGCAGGCTCCTTGTCATTCCACTAGGTAAACAATTTGTAGTGAGTGGAGGACAGTCCTATAAAAAAATATGTATCTCATGTATTCAGGGGTACAAACGGGTGGGGAATGGGGACCCCTGGACTTCAGGACACAACCGGGGCTAATATTGTAATTGACCTGGGAAATGCTTTGATTTCTATTTTACTTGGTTTAGAAAACTCATAAAAAGCAAGTAGATTTAATACTCATGCGATACCTATCTCATTTTAAAAACATATCATTAAACATTAAAAACAATGTTTTTCGGAGTCAACATTATGATTAATTTATATTCACAATCATTATTAATTTATTTTGACATTTTGTAAATAAAAACATTGAATTCATTTTTGTTTTCAAAAACAAATATATATTTGAAAATAAAAATAATTTAGAAACATTTTCAATATTCTGAAATTGTGGGTCAAATAAAAATAATCCTTTCGTTAGTTTATGGTTTTAATACAATGAATAAACCCTTTCTAGTTTTGATTAAAATAAATGAAAAGAGCTTTAAAAATGTTTATTATAGTAAAATATACATTAAAATATTTATCATTTTATCCATTTATAAGTGTAATATTTATTGCCATTAAATGCATTCACAGTTGTGCAACTATTATTCTCTCTACCCAAAACATTTTTATCATCCCTAATTAAAACTCTGTACCTATGAAATGACAACTCCCTCTTCTTCCCTACCACCCATGGCCAGTTCCTGGTAACTTTTATTCTATCTTCTGTCTCTGTGTATTTGCTTATTCTAGGTATCTCATATAAGTAGAATGATACAATAGTTTTTCCTTGTATGTCTGACTTGTTTCACTAGACATGGTATTTTTTATATAAAAATAAACATGATATTTATACTATATATCAAAATTTTCTATCTTTTTGTGACTTAGTCATATTCTATTTTGGATATACCACATTTTATTTAGCCATTCATCAGTTGATGGATATTTGAGTTGTTTCCACCTTTTAGTTATACTATATGAACATTCATATATAATATATTTTTGAGTTTTCTAAGGAATTTTGATACAAGTTAGATTTAGACCACCCAAAATTTCAGGTTGGCAACCAAATTCAATGTAAACATCTAGGAAACCGTCTACAGAGCAAATAACTATTGCTAATGTTAGAGAATATGGTACCTATATTTAGGTACATATTTATGTATACCTTGCCGATTATATTAATATATATTCCATTAGTATTTATTGGACTTAAATAAGTTACAAATTTACTCTATATTTGTTTTGTGGTTATTAAGTTTATCATAATTACCATTAACATATGGATTACAGACTGAACCACTGAGCACGGCCACTTTTTAGCATTAATTAAAATTTAGCCCTGACTCCTTGAACGGGATTTCTAAGCACAATGAGAAGCACTTCTCTATCTCCAAACAAGATATTGCAGGAATCCTGTCCACCTGCTATGCATATGCTGCTCTTCCACTGCATCCTACTGGATAACTTCTTGTTCCCTTGTTGGCTTCAGTTTTTCTCCCATAGTCTTTCAGTTCTTCCTGGTCATCATTTTTCATGTTTGAATTCATTCACTTCACCAAACTTTCTGTAAGGTTCTAATTTATGTCCAGAATAAGGAAACTACATTCCTATATTATTCACTGGCCACTGTCTGCTCTTGTACTCATTTGACTTCCCACCTTCTTTCTCTTCCTTCATGAAGCTCTTCAAAGCATTCTCACATCTTCAGGATGGTGTTTTCTCCTGATCTGATCTTTTATGAATATGTACCCTTTGCATCTATCCTAACACTGTCACTCAAAATGCACCAGTGCTTTTGCATTCTTGAAGTGTGAAGAATTGTGTATGTGTTCCTATGTGTGCTAAGTGTGTTCTGGGGTTTGATTCTCTAAATCTTTCATTGCAACCAGTTTATTTTAGATTATATTCTCCTAAAAAGGAGAGACTATGTTGACTTCCTTTGGATAATGTCACATATAGATTGCTATGTAGTAAATGGTTTTAATGGTAGTTTTTTGGAGTGATAATACTTATAAGCATTAAAAATACAGCCGGGCTCAGTGGCTCAGCCTGTAATCTCGCGCTTTGGGAGGCTGAGGTGAGTGGATTGCCTGAGCCTCCAGGTTCGAGACCTGCCTGGGCAACTTGGCGAGACCTCATCTCTACAATAAATCAAAAATTAGTCAGGTGTGGTAGCATGCGCCTGTAGTTCCAGCTACTTGGAAAGCTGTGGTGGAAGGATCACCGGAGCCCAGCAGGTCGAGGCTGCGGTGGCCGGGAGCAGG